>NC_039364.1:157608706-157609162 GCF_003573695.1 Papaver somniferum | reverse complement strand
AATATGTGTGTGTTCTCCCTGTCTCCGTCGCCTAAGCAAGCGCGGAGTGCAGGATCCAAGGGAACTATCATGTAATCTGCTGAAAACAAACATGCGCTTGGATCCACAAGATCCAATCATGATGTCAATAAAAAAAATAATTTATGGTGCAATAAAATCGACTCCTGGTTCCCTTGTATATGCCAGTGAGACGATCTAGATTTAAGTTTATTGACTGCTGGTTCCCTTGTATATGCCAGTGTGTTGATATTAGAATTCATACCAGTAGCTCAATCCAATAGGATTCATAGGTTCATCATTGGCAGCGACCTTCAGACAGATATGGGAAACATCGATCACTTTAGTAAACATCGCAACCATCTATATCTATTTCCATCTTCTTTATCTCTTCATTTGTGATTGTAGTTTGTTAGTTTTCGAAATTGTGGCTTGTTCGACTTTCTTAACATAGCTTAT
>NC_039364.1:157491188-157608696 GCF_003573695.1 Papaver somniferum | reverse complement strand
TATATATATATATATATATTAATTTGGATTCATAACAAGGTACCTCCTCTTGCAACCATTTTGGATTCATTCATGGATTTGTTATAGGTAGATGGAGTTGGAAAAATAGGTTTTGTAGGCAAACCTCTTGTAAACCTTCACGAGACTATAACTCGTCCACTAGGGACACCTAGGGGTTTAAAGGCTTGTTATGTATGATAAAAGTGACCGTAGGCTCGACGAGACGGAGTTGTATGTATGTTTTACAATTATTTTGTTTGATTTGCTCGAGGACTAGAAAATTCTAAGTGTGGGGGAATTTGATAGGTGTCTAAAACACCTAATTTTATATCTAGTATTTATGCTTTCTTTGCTACTTTTCTTGTAAATTATGTATCTTATGGTTGCTTTTGAGTATTTAGGTACTTTGGAGTCATTTGGAACTAAAAGAAGAAGAAATGTTGCTTAAAGAGCCAAAAGGTGCAACCGCTGTTGGGTGAAACTATTTCTTATTATTTGCTTTTATTTCTTCATCTCTGTCTGAAAAGTATGTCGGCTTTAGTGATGCAAATTTCTGTCTGAAAAGCATGACAACTTTAATGATGAATAGAAATTGAAGAGAGAATAAGTAGGTCTGAGAAATGAGAGGCGGCTGCTGCTCAAGGAAGAACGTTAATTTAGAGAAATAAGGGTAAATAGGTCATTTCAGAGCCAAATACAGTCTGGATCACAGTCAAGGATAGGGGGCACCCAATTGGAGTCAATGGATAATTGCTAAAAACACCCATGGGCGTTTTTAGTCATTATAGATTTATTACGACAAAACCTAAAATGGGGGAATCAGTTTATCATGATTCTTCCCCAATTTCTCAGTAGTAAATCGCAGAGATGGAACTTTAGGATTTAAGATGAATTGATACTGCTGATGCTGCCAGGGAAGAGTTGGCTTTAGTTTGAATTAGAGAATCAAAGAAAGAAGATATGAAATCACTACCAATATTCACCATCAGGTTAGGGTTTTACCGTGTTTGAGTTGAATAGAGGAATTAAGAGATGGGGTTTGTGTGAATTCGTAAAAACAGTGGAGAAGTTGATGTGGTTTGAAGCGTAAATCGCAGAGATGGTGGTGCTACTGATAGAGTTGAGATGAGGGTTTAGAAACATGAAAGTTTTTCTTTTTCTTTTTGTGATGAACTCCTTCAACATGAGTATTTAATTTTATCATTGGTTATGGATTAGTTAGATTTCCAAACATGGGTTTTTGTTCAATAAATTAATTTTGTCTCCATATTATCGTTTATGATTCACTGATTATATAGTTACATGATTTGAATGTTTGTTTGGTTGAGTCTAGAATCAGTCGAGTTTGTTTTCATCTCTATTGCTAGATTAGGATTTATTATACGCAAAAGTGATAGATTCCTGATTACAAGTAGCATAACTGTGATTATTACTTGTAGTGATACATCCTAGTAGTCACAAGTGAGTCATAACCTTTGTTAAATCGGATTAGTGCTTTTACACGTTCGATTGCTTTGATTGGCCTGATTTCATAGAACTTAATGCATCCAGGGAATTAAACTTGATTAGTGATTTTACACGTTAGGTTGTTCTCTAAGATAGAATTCACATTCGCATCTTTTAATGTGTTTGTTGATGACAAGAGGAGATTTGCGGGATATACTTGCGATCAAGGTATCTTAGGGCCTTTGATAAAAGAGAGATTAAATATCAATTCTAGTTATTGTTAAAAAGCATGTTTGTGAATGAAGATGAATCCTTAACCAATATCTGCTCTATTTGAATTGCTTGTTTATTTCTTGTTTTGTTTTTATTTTATTTTAGTATATAAAAATCAGAAACCCCCCCCCCATTGGTATTTATAGGAAACCGAAACAATTTGACAACCTTATGCCTCTCTGTGGGAACGATCCTTTCTTTCCCTTGCTATATTTATATTTTGAGTAGTAATAAAGTGTAATTATTTTTGACTCATACGACAGCGATCATTGTTGCAACCCTCTGTTTGGCATCCAGCGGCATGGAGGCATGGCCGGCGTGGCTTTGGTGTGGAGGTGTGGCTGGGATGGAATGCCATTGGAACGGTGGTGTGGCTGGCATGGTTGGCATGCCTTGGCGCGGGGATGTGGCACGACATGTTATTGGCACATGTGGCATGGTTGGCATGCCTTGACGTGGAGATGTGGCTGGCACGACATGTCATTGGCACATGGTTGGCATGCCTTGGCGCGGAGATGTTGCACGGCATGCCATTGGCACATGTGGTGCGGCTGGCATGGTTGGCATGCCTTGGCGCGTATATGTGGCTGGCACGGCATGCCATTGGCACATGTGGTGCGGCTGGCATGGTTGGCATGCCTTGACGCGGAGATGTGGCTGGCACGACATGCCATTGGCACATGTGGTGCGGCTGGCATGATTGTCATTCCTTGGCGCGGAGATGTGGCTAGCACGGCATGCCATTGGCACATGTGGTGTGGCTGGCATGGTTGGCATGCCTTGGCGCGGAGATGTGTCTGGCACGGCATGCCATTGGCACATGTGGTGCGGCTGGCATGGTTGGCATGCCTTGGCGCGGAGATGTGGCTGGCTCAGCATGCCATTGGCACATGTGGTGCGGCTGGCATGGTTGGCATACCTTGGCGAGGAGATGTGGCTGGCACGGCATGCCATTCGCACATGTGGTGTTGCTGGCATGGTTGGCATGCATTGGCGTGGAGATGTGGTTGGCACGGCATGCCATTGGCACGGCATGCCATTGGCATATGTGGTGCGGCTGGCATGGTTGACATGCCTTGGCGTGGAGATGTGGCTGGCACGGCATGCCATTGGCACATGAAGTGTGGAAATTAGGGTTTGGCCTATCGAAACCCTAATTAACATTAAAAAAAGGTACCCAAGTAATTTTCTCGCAGATATATTAAAGGGTTCAATAAATGCGCTTGGTGGAGACATTATTACTCAAGTTTTGTGACGTCACTGTCTGACTAGGTTTTACGATTTTAATCCTAAGCTAAAAACCACCATCAACATTAAGTCCCCTGCTTAGCTCAGAACAGGGGCATTGTTGCGAGGTAAGCATAAGATGGTGACAGACTAGGACAGAAACGAAACGCAAGTCATGAAAGATGGTCAGGAAGATTCGTCTAACCTTTTTCGAGAAATAAGGAGAATCCCTGATCCTTGCATTTGGCGGCTTTGCATAAATTCTGCTCATGGCACTGCAGGTTAGGCCGCGGAGTGGTAGAGACGATTGATGGCCGGGATGCAGACTGTTGGTATAGGTTTGGAAGGGAGCCGTTAGCATTGGTCGGCTGGAATGGAGCCATCAGCATTGGTCGGCTTGGAATGGAGCCGTCAGCATTGGTCGGCTTAGAATGGAGCCGCTTGCGTTGCGCGGCTTGGAGTGGAGCTATCTTGAGTTCCTCGGAAGGATGACAACTGGCTTCAGTTTCATGGAATGATGACGACCGGATTCGGTTCCGTGGAATGTGGTGTGGCTGGCATGCCTTGGAGCAGAGATGTGGCTGGCACGGCATGCCATTGGCACATGTGGTGCCGCTGGCATGGTTGGCATGCCTTGGCGCGGAGATATGGATGGAACGGCGTGCCATTGGCACATGTGGTGCGGCTGACATGGTTAGCATTCCTTGGCGCGGAGATGTGGCTGGCTCGGCATGCCATTGGCACATGTGGTGCGGCTGGCATGGTTGGCATGCCTTGGCGCGGAGATGTGGCTGGCACGGCATGCCATTGGCACATGTGGTACGGCTGGCATGGTTAGCACGCCTTGGCGCGAAGATGTGGCTGGCACGGCATGCCATTGTCACATGAAGTGTGGAAATTAGAGTTTGGACTATCGAAAACCTAATTAGCATTAAAAAAAGGTACCCTAGTAATTTTCTCGCAGACATATTAAAGGGTTCAATAAATGCGCTTGGTGGAGACATTATTACTCAAGTTCTGTGACGTCACTGTCTGACTAGGGTTTTACGATTTTAACCCTAAGCTAAAAATCACCATCAACATTAAGTCCCCTGCTTAGCTCAGAACAGGGACATTGTTGTGAGGTAAGCATAAGATGGTGACAGACGAGGACAGAAACGAAACGCAAGTCATGAAAGATGGTCAGGAAGATTCGTCTAACCTTTTTCGAGAAATAAGGAGAATCCCTGATCCTTGCATTTGGCGGCTTTGCGTAAATTCTGCTCGTGGCACTGCAGGTTAGGCCGCGGAGTGGTAGAGACGATTGATGGCCGGGATGCAGACTTTTGGTATAGGTTTGGAAGGGAGCCGTTAGCATTGGTCGGCTGGAATGGAGCCATCAGCATTGGTCGGCTTGGAATGGAGCCGTCAGCATTGGTCGGCTTAGAATGGAGCCGCTTGCGTTGCGCGGCTTGGAGTGGAGCTATCTTGAGTTCCTCGGAAGGATGACAACTGGCTTCAGTTCCATGGAAGGATGACGACCGGTTCCGGTTCCGTGGAATTATGGCAACTTTGTCTAAATTAGGGTTTGGCATGCCGAAACCCTAATTAGCTCCCTTTACTAGAATCGCTGTAGAATTCTCGTGCGAACTCGTATTTTGACGGTCCGCCCCTCCATTCTGAACAGAAAAGAATTTCATATCTCCCAACGAAGGAATATTTAGTTTTTGAGCTCAATCGGGAGGTGAAAGCATCTCGACAGTAAAATTCAAGAAGAATTCAGGAGGAATGTTGCGGGCCCGAGGTGGCATAGTTGCGCCCAGTCACCTATTATCGTTCATGGAGCAAGAAGGAATCTTCATTCTGTTCAAACTCAAGAAACTCCGTCCGCATGAAAAGAGGTATTGACCCTCTTCTGTTGCTCGTCTGGATCTGTGCTTTCGTCTGCAGTGTCTCTCCTGTGGATTCCAAAATTTACCAAAACTCCACTGCATTCTTAGGATGGATGGATGAAATATATGATCGGCAACGATCATGTCAGGGATAATCTTGGAGATTATTGTTTCGTTGTCGATCCATCCTTGACTTTAGGTTGTTCAGTGTATGGACCTTCTGATCGCGATGATTGATATATTGTGGATGATTGTATGGTAGAAATATTCCGAAGACACAGGATGAAATAGATGAGTTGGGAGACATTTTTTTGCCGATGTGCTGCTATCAAGTCTTCAAGGACTTTGTTCCAAGAGACATCCTTCGAACCATCTTCTGAATCTTGGACTATCGTATGGAATGGAATGCGGTGAGAGTCCACAGTTATATTTATGTTAGATCTAATGGCATGGCCGAATATGTGAATGTATCTTTGTGGCGTGCTTTTGGATTTTTCGATGCACATGTACGTCTTCATGTTGAGAAATTCCCGCGGCTCGTAAAACTTCGGCAGTGATGATGTTGAAATCAGAAATAACCAGGTTGAGGGGAGTGAAAGTGTCTCATGCTGGTAGTCCCCATGTGTAGCCTACTTTCATCGCATCGCCTTGAATCCATGTCCACGGGATTTGATACAAGCTTATTGTACTCTTCTGGATGTGACGCTGGGATGCACATTGACGAAATATTCTGGATAGCGAAGAGGCAGGAATGGGAGAGTTATGTTGTTTATCGTGGATCCCTCTGTTTCTTCAAGAAAACGTTTCAGCCGCGTCTTTGGAGTTATCTCATGAGTCTTTGATGGTCGTCGGGATGGACTGCGATGAACAGTCCCCAGTCGCATTTTTCTTTAGTTTCTGAAGTTGTTTTCCTCTGAGCAGGCTTGGGATCCGCCGCGGCCTCGTAAAGTGTTGAAGGCGTCTTGTAGACAGAGAGGTGATGATATTCTTGCGCTACACCCTTGAAGAGTATATGACCTTGTTGTGGTTATGGCCTTTTGGTTAACTGTGTCTTCTGAGCTTTGACAGTGAAAGGATTCCATGTAGATCATCAGTCCCCAAGTATGGTTACATGTTTCTATCTTGTATGGTCAGTGGGTTGACCATGATAAAGACATCACCATCGTGTGTTCGTACTGGTGATTTTGTTACTTCTTCCACGTGAAACTAAAATATGGAGGAGTATGGGTTACCTTTGTAGTGATTGCTGCTGCGGTGAAGCTCTGGCTGGTATCAAAAAATGAGCGTCAACAGTTCTTGGTAGTAGATGTAATCAGAAGTGACTACATTGTCGTGGGAACAAAGTAGGTTGGCTAGAATTGTATGGGCATCCATGGAAGTAAAAGGATTGGCTGGATGCGTAAGCGAGCAAACTGTCCATGGTCACGAGTTTTGGCGGGATGGATCAAAAGGTGGCCATGACTACGAAGATTGGTTGGATGCGATCATGATCCTTGACACGAGGAGTGTGGTGGCACGACCCTTTACGGGAAGGAGTGGTGTTGAAGCGGCTTCAGCTCTTGGAGAGGACGTTGAAACTTAAGTAGCCAAATGTTGCTTCGGATCTAGAAGCAGCTTGTGGAGATAACGTTGAAGCGGGGTGGATGCTGGAGCGAACGTAGAAGCGGAGCGGCTGCTGAAACGAACGTTGAAGCGGAGCCGCTGCTGGAGAACGTTGAAGCGGATCCATTTCTGGAGAGAACGTCGAAACGGCGCCTTGAAACTCTTAAAGACTTGACGGTTACAATGTTGAAGCCGGAGACTGCGTCACTCAGTGTTCTGTCAAAATCGACATCCCTCAAGTGAACAGTGGTTAGGAGTCCCAAGTTCCATCTATCGATCATGCTTTCCAGGAGAGGTTGGGGTTTGGGAACGGCTTCCCTGGCTGGAAGCAGCTGCTTTCCTGATGAAGTGCGGTTGAGGGATGCAAGTATTTCTTGACGCTACGCCTTGGAGAAATATAGAATCTCACATAACTGTTTCATCATAAACTGCACGATTTTTTGGGCGATGTCCCCATAAATCATGCATGTCCTGAAGGGAAGAGGGTCTCTGTGAATTCAGGAGGGTTGTTGATTTCCTTTGCCTCGATTTTGGAGAAGTCGTTCCTGATCTTTACGCGTGATGAAATTGGATTGCTGATTCCCTTATACTGGGCGTTCAAGAGCAACGCGAGCCCCTTCATCTATAAATGCACGTCCTGCTGAAGTGCCTGCGCCGGATGTTAAAAGTATTCCTTGTCATCTCCCTCTTGGGTTGACGTGACTCTTATGGTGGACGCTCCGTCAGTGTCTTGAGGAAATAGGTATCTCTTTCCGAGTTATAAACACGTCTGTCTGAGCCTTACGAGAACCTTTTGTCTTTCCATCAAATCAACAATGGTAAAAGGAGGTCGGCTTCTTCCGGCTCTTCCAGTATCTTACCCTGACGGTGGAGTAGCAGCTTTCCTGGTGACGGTTGGAGCTGTCATACTTGAAGAAACGTTGGGGTGGCGGAAGCGGCTCTGGTTCTGCTGATCGTAGGTGTATCGTGCAGAGATGGCGCGGTTTTGATCAAGGAGTGCTGAGACATGGTAGGTTCGGAAACCTACAATAATAATACTGCAAGTGCACAGTGTCTAACTAGTAGATAATGGCAAATACAGGTCGTTCCAACGAGGAGTGTGAAAATACTACTACTAACTAATACCAAAAACTAACAAATCAATAAGGTGATGTTTGACGATTTTTCAGATATTCGGGACAAAATGAAATAATAAATAATTGTAACAATAAACAAAATGGGTAACGGGTTGTTAAGGTTTTCTATTTCCACCAATTCAATCATATAAACTCAACTAATCTCTATTTATTACTCAAGACAAATTTCGAAATCAATCTCATTTCTCGGAAGATGATATGTTTAAATTCTAAAATATGGTTTCTCCGCTGTAATTTCCTTCGCTTCACGGGTAATGATTCTAAAGTATTACATATCAATCCTAAAGCATATTTCGTCAAAGAATTTAACCAAGCACGCTATATCAATTGAAAAGTATAAGTAATCAAGAAAATCACATAATCGATTAAACACCAAGCTATATGAAGAGAAATCACTAATAAATGAATCATTATTAGAAATATCATCGTAGAGTTCATATAAATAAATTGGCTTCAATCTAAACCCTAACAAACAACTTAGCAAACCATGAGAAAAGAAAACTCAAATACACCAAACCCTTGTCGCCTCTTCTCTCTGTCAACGGCTCTGCGGCCGCCTCCCCATCCCTCCCAAATATTCGACATCCTTCTTGTACACCTTCCCTTATTTTTATTTCATTAAACAAAGTATCAAAATAAATTATTCTATGAAATACTTGCACACAATTTAATGCCGTCATCAGTATCTTTCCCCAAATAGTATTGCCACCTCGTTCTTCCAATGGAATAATAAACTCTCCTTATTTCCAAAATCTCCCAAATGAAGAAAGAATTATTTTATTTTAAAAATAATCTCACGTATAAATATTACTCAATTAATTCTTCACATGGCAAATATATTGTCTTTCTCGGTGGAATATATTTGTAATAAAGTAAGAAAGATAAAATACTTCTCATTTTCAGTTTGCATGTTCCAACTCCATTTTGATTTCAATTCCTTTGTTGCGTTTGTGCCTCGCGTATGAAACAATTTTATGCTGCTGATATATATGGAGATACCAGGCGAGCTACATTTTGTCATTTTTTTCATTGTGGTTGTTGATATATGGAAATACCAGGCCAACCTCATTTCATCATTGTGGTTGCTGATATATGGAAATACCAGGCCAACCCGGCTGCTGATACATGGAAATACCATGCCAGCATAATAAGTGCTGCTGATATATAGAAATACCATGTCAGCATAATTGATCATTGTGGTTGTTGATACATGGAAATACCAGGCCAACCACATTTCATCATTGTGGTTGCTGATATATGGAAGTACCAGGCCAACCACATTTTTCCATTTTCGTCGCAAACACCATTAAGTCTCACATTTTGTTGTTTATTCACTGGATGATCGAATTCACTTGTAATTTCTACAAAAACACTAAAATAGTATTAGTAACTAAAATATTGTATCATAGCTGATATAAATATGGGTATAAAATGTAGCATATACATTCTTATCAACACCCCCACACTTATATTTTGCTAGTCCTCGAGCAAAACAGAGATATTATGCAATTGATTATTTTATTTTTTAATTATAAGAAAAGTGAAAACCTGCAAAAATATGGATAATTACCCACTCCTCCACACTTAAACATTACATTGTCCTCAATGTAATTGAGTCGTCCAACGTAGAAATTAGGATGGGAAATACAAAAATAAACAATAAAAATAAGAGATAGAGTAGAGGGAACAAATCTGATGCGTTGACTCCCATGAAGCGAAATGTATTTGTTTCCCTACTTGCCAATAGCATGTAGTCTCAAACAAGGTGAGATTGGTACCCCAAAGTAGACATCCAATCATCATATATATAGAGTCTAAAAAGTTGAGGATCATCCCAACTAATCCGGTCAGCTGAAGAAATGTCCCTGTGAACACTATAAACCTCCAAAACGGTATGTAAATTCATTCTCAATCGAAAACTGTAAGTAATATTCAAATAATGCAAATATGGGATAAGTAAATCATTCCCATACGCAACAAATTCGGATTGTTTGACAGTTTTTATTGGCGGATCACGCTCTAAATCAGGTTCTAAATCAGCTGAAATAATTTCCGTGGAACAAGAGCTCAATGGAGCAATAATATCACGACTCATAGACCCATTATCATCTAAAACGGTTTCATTATTAATATCATCAAGACGAAAAAATTCATAACTTAATGGCTTAAGGGTCAAGGTCAGATCTTTCTCGACTGATGGAACTAGTCGAGACTCGGACAAAACTAGAGGTTCTAATTTGGGGTTCCATTTGTTAGTGTCTATCAACGGTGCGGAGTCTAACAAGTCATTGACTTCACAAATAACACTATCATCATCAAAACCAAACCCAAAATGAGCTAAGCAAACCTCTAATGGATCTTCCAAGTAGCTCTTGCAAAAGCTTTCCGAGTACATACTTGCTTTTCGCTCGCAGCACTTCGGACCAAGGTACCTAAAAAAAATCAAGCAAACTGCATAAAAATACTAAAATAAATTTAAAAGAATAATAAAAATAAATTATGTAAAAAAACTAAAAATAAACTATATACAATGATATCAACAAAAGAGTATTTTGCAACCACTCCCCGGCAGCGGCGCCAAAAACTTGGTAGGTTCGGAAACCTACAATAATAATACTGCAAGTGCACAGTGTCTAACTAATAGATAATGGCAAATACAGGTCGTTCACACGAGGAGTGTGAAAATACTACTACTAACTAATACCAAAAACTAACAAATCAATAAGGTGATGTTTGACGATTTTTCAGATATTCGGGACAAAATGAAATAATAAATAATTCTAACAATAAAAAAAATGGGTAATGGGTTGTTAAGGTTTTCGATTTCCACCAATTCAATCATATAAACTCGACTAATCTCTATTTATTACTCAAGACAAATTTCGAAATCAATCTCATGTCTCGGAAGATGATATGTTTAAATTCTAAAATATGGTTTGTCCGCTGTAATTTCCTTCGCTTCACGGGTAATGATTCTAAAGTATTACATATCAATCCTAAAGCATATTTCGTCAAAGAATTTAACCAAGCACGCTATATCAATTGAAAAGTATAAGTAATCAAGAAATTCACATAATCGATTAAACACCAAGCTATATGAACAGAAATCACTAATCAATGAATCATTATTATAAATATCATCGTAGAGTTCATATAAATAAATTGGCTTCAATCTAAATCCTAGCAACCAACTTAGAAAACCATGAGAAAAGAAAACTCAAATACACCAAACCCTTGTCGCCTCTTCTCTCTGTCAACGACTCTGCGGCCGCCTCCCCATCCCTCCCAAATATTCGACATCCTTCTTGTACACCTTCCCTTTCTTTTATTTCATTAAACAAAGTATCAAAATAAATTATTCTATGAAATACTTGCACAAAATTTGATGTCGTCATCAGTATCTTTCCCCAAATAGTATTGCCATCTCGTTCTTCCAATGAAATAATAAACTCTCCTTATTTCCAAAATCTCCCAAATGAAGAAAGAATTATTTTATTATCAAAATAATCTCACGTATAAATATTCCTCAATTAATTCTTCACATAGCAAATATATTATCTTTCCCGGTGGAATATATTTGTAATAAAGTAAGAAAGATAAAATACTTCTCATTTTCAGTTTGCATGTGCCAACTCCATTTTGATTTCAATTCCTTTGTTGTGTTTGTGCCTCGCCTATTAAACAATTTTATGCTGCTGATATATATGGAGATACCAGGCCATCTACATTTTGTCATTTTTTTTCATTGTGGTTGCTGATATATGGAAATACCAGGCCAACCTCATTTCATCATTGTGGTTGCTGATATATGGAAATACCAGGCCAACCCGGCTGTTGATACATGGAAATACCAGGCCAGCATAATAAGTGTTGCTGATATATAGAAATACCAGGCCATTATAATTGATCATTGTGGTTGTTGATACATGGAAATACCAGACAAACCACATTTCATCATTGTGGTTGCTGATATATGGAAGTACCAGGCCAACCACAATTTTCCATTTTCGTCGCAAACAACATTAAGTCTCACATTTTGCTGTTTATTCACTGGATGATCGAATTCACTTGTAATTTCTACAAAAGCACTAAAATAGTATTAGTAACTAAAATATTGTATCATAGCTAATATAAATATGGGTATAAAATGTAGCATATACATTCTTATCAAGCCATGGCGCTGTTTCGAAGGGTGAGGATGGCGCTGCTTTAGCTGGTTGTGGAGTGGAGAAGATGGCGCTGGAAAGATGCAAGTTATTAGTGCTGGAAGGATGCAAGCTGCTGGCGCTGGAAGGATGCAAGCTGCTGGCTCTGGAAGGATGCAAGCTGCTGGCACTGGAAAGATGCAAGTTTTTAGTGCTGGAAGGATGCAAGTTGTTAGCGCTGGAAGGATGTAAGCTGCTGGCGCTGGAAGGATGCAAGCTGTTAGCGCTGGATCGGATTGGAATGGGCGTTGGCTTGGATTTGGTATGGCACGGCCTGTTGGCTGGGCATGGTGCGGACTGTTGACTTGACACGACGCTGGCTTGGCGTGGTGCGGATTGCTGGCTTGGCGTGGCGCGAACTGTTGGGCACCGTGAGGCTTGTTCTTGCGGTCCCAGTTATCTCTTTCCATACATAGCTCACATAGGAAATCCTTTCCTTATTCTAATTCCAAAAGTGTTATGCCTATAAAAGGGGTTGGCTCTCCTTTTTTTTTTTGAAAGGAAAACAAAACGCCTGGTTTATGGTTTTATTTGAATTGATAGATAACTATTATCTACGAGGGTTTTGGATTATTCTTTTGGAATGAATTGTTTTAGATTAATATTGTTTTGGTTATGACTGTAAGTAGCATAAGTACCCCGGGAAAGCTATGGAATTGTGAATGTTGTGCGACAGTAGAAAGCATGAAATGAAACATGGGAACAATATGGCTATCGGTTTTTATCATCTCTGTGAAGATTTGAAGTAGTAGATCATGTATTTTTCCTAACAAGACTTACTCGGTTTTTTGGATCTCCTAACAGAACTGGATCTCCCAGGTGCAAGTCCGAGTTTTGTGGGAAGCGCCGCCGTGATCGCGAGAAGTCCCCGGTCACTCCTTTTCGTGTGGTAGCTGATAATTGAGCCATTGGTTCCCGAGCGGATTTTTTTGCTTCTACCATCTTGAGATCGACGTTTGAAAGATGAAATCAAGAATTGAAAGTTGATATTGTAACCGAGAGATTAATCTCCCATTGTGGTTGCCAATTGTTTGAGGGTGAAAACAATTTTTGCTGATTTCGGCAATTTCGCGTGAGTGGGTGAGAAACGAGTCTAAACCCTAAACAATGTACTGCACGGGAGTACTTTAGATTCGAGAGATCAATCTGTACAAATCCGGCCTAAACCAAGAAATGTTCGTTCCAGACTTGCTTCGGTCACAAAGTGAAGGAGAAGGGTTGGTTTTGGGGAGGGAAGCGAAGAGACTGTTGAGACCAGAATAGTTGATTCTGGAAGAGTAGTTATTCGACGACTTGTATCATAAAATGGAAAGTTAACATATGGGAAAGCTAACAAATGATTTCTGAGTGTTGTATGCTCCTGACCAAAACTTGTTCTTTGGTGGAAATAGGTGAGACCTATTTATACAAGTCGCAACGAAACGTACCCTGGTCTCGTAAGAAGTGGAAATGGTTGAGTAAATGGAAGAAAGTGGTAACGGGTAATACCTGGAATTGATGTTTCCATAATGAAGGAAACGTTTCACCATTACTTCTTGTATTTACTAACCGCCTCACCCTTATGACACTTTCCTGTAACGGGCGTAGTGTACGCCGCATGCTGTAAACTGCCATACCAATACCCTGATGAGCATCCCCCAGTTTGTGACGTGTTTTTATGTCTCGAGTGTTCTCGTGGAAAACGTATAGCATGTTGCTATGTGTGGCGTGGCCAAAGGATTTGGATTTTGTAGCCAAGTTGGTGTTGTGACCAAAGAATAGGCATCGTAGCCAGGTTGGTACCGTGACCAGAGAGTTACCATTGCAGCTCAGACATTGCCACGAGTCGTTTGGCGGCAGGTTTGTACGGATGATATCTGCATCTCAAGAGGAAGGGTATCCGTAAATTGTTGCAACCCTTCGTTTGGAAACCAGCGCTATGGTTGCAGCGCTTGCATGCTCTTGGCACGACCAAATTAGGGTTTTGGCGTCGTGGTCAAGAATTGGCACCGTGGCCAAGAGATTGCCACAAATCGTTTACTGGCAAGTTTGTATGGATGAGATTCGTATCTCAGGAGGAAGGGCAGCTTTTGATTGTTGCAACCCTTCGCCTGGCAACCAGCGGCCTGGTTGCAGCGCGCACATGCTCTTGGCACGGCCAAATTAGGATTTTGGCATCGTGGCCAAGAGATTGCCACAAATCGTTTGGTGAAAAGTTAGTACCGCTGAGATTTGCATCTCAGGAGGAAGGGTGGCCGTTGATTGTTGCAACCCTTCTTTTGGAAGCCAGCGGCATGTGGTAGGGCCGGCATGGCTTTGGCATATTTTAGGCGCGGCCAAAATTAGGGTTTTGGCAAAACCGTGATGTTTAGCCTTGGGCCGGAAGTTGCCATGTGTTAGGTGGCGGACTTGGACGGCTGAGATATGCATCTCAGATGGAAGGGCAGCCGTTGATTGTTTGATAGGTGTCTAAACCACCTAATTTTATATCTAGTATTTATGCTTTCTTTGTTAATTTTCTTGTAAATTATGTATCTTATGCTTGCTTTTGAGTATTTAGGTACTTTGGAGTCATTTGGAACTAAAAGAAGAAGAAATGTTGCTTAAAGGGCCGAAAGGTGCAACCGCTGTTGGGCGAAACCATTTCTCATTATTTGCTTTTATTTCTTCATCTCTGTCTGAAAAGTATGTCGGCTTTAGTGATGCAAATTTCTGTCTGAAAAGCATGACAACTTTAGTGATGAATAGAAATTGAAGAGAGAATAAGTAGGTCTGAGAAATGAGAGGCGGCTGCTGCTCAAGGAAGAACGTTCATTTGGAAAAAGAAGGGCAAGAGGTCATTTCAGAGCCAAATGCCGTCTGGATCACAGTCAAGGATAGGGGGCACCCAATTGGAGTCTATGGATAATTGTTAAAAACAACCATGGGTGTTTTTAGTCATTCTAGATTTATTACAACAAAACCTAAAATGGGGTAATCAGTTTATCATTTGATTCTTCCTCAATTTCTCAGTAGTAAATCGCAGAGATGGAAGTTTAGGATTTGAGCTGAATTGATACTGCTGATGCTGTCAGGGAAGAGTTGGCTTTAGTTTGAATTAGAGAATCAAAGAAAGAAGATATGAAATCACTACCAATATTCACCATCAGGTTAGGGTTTTGCTGTGTTTGAGTTGAATAGAGGAATTAAGAGATGGGGTTTGTGTGAATTCATAAAAACAATGGAGAAGTCGATGTGGTTTGAAGCGTAAATCGCAGAGATGGTGGTGCTACTGATAGAGTTGAGATGAGGGTTTAGAAACATGAAAGTTTTTCTTTCTATTTTTGTGATGAACTCCTTTAACATGAGTATTTTATTTTATCATTGGTTATGGATTAGTTGGATTTCCAAACATGGGTTTTTGTTCAATAAGTTAGTTTTGTCTCCATATTATCGTTTATGATTCAGTGATGATATAGTTACATGATTTGAATGTTTGTTTGGTTGAGTCTAGAATCAATCGAGTTTGTTTTCATCTCTATTGCTAGATTAGGATTTATTAGACGCAAAAATGATAGATTCCTGATTACAAGTAGCATAATTGTGATTATTGCTTGTAGTGATACATCCTAGTAGTCACAAGTGAGTCATAAACTTTGTTAAATCGGATTAGTGCTTTTACACGTTCGATTGCTTTGATTGTCCTGATTTCATAGAACTTAATGCATCCAGGGAATTAAACTTGATTAGTGATTTTACACGTTAGGTTGTTCTCTAAGATAGAATTCATATTCGAATCTTTTAATGTGTTTGTTGATGACAAGAGGAGATTTGCGGGATATACTTGCGATCAAGGTATCTTATGGCGTTTGATAAAAGAGAGATTAAATATCAATTCTAGTTATTGTTAAAAAGCATGTTTGTGAATGAAGATGAATCCTTTGGATACACAACAAGGATGTATTCAAACAAACTCTACTTTCGAGATCAAGCCGGGGTTGCTTAGAGAATTACCAAAGTTCCATGGCATGGTGAATGAAGACCCAAACAAGCATCTTATGGACTTCCACACCATTGTCACGACCATGTTTCCAGCGGATGGTGCAATGTTGAAAGTTTTTTGATTCTCGTTGATAGATAGTGCTAAGGATTGGTTGTGTTATTTACCTTCCGGAAGTATCATAACATGAAATGGGTTGAAGAAACTCTTTTTAGAGAGGTATTTTACTGCATCAAAGGCTACTCAAATTTGCAAGGAGATTTGCGGGATGAAGCAAAATGTGGGAGAATCTTTATATGAATGTTGGGAACGATACAAGAGATTGGTGGCAAGATGCCCTCACCATCAATTCAGCGACGCGATGATTATCTAATACTTCTATGAAGGACTCCAATCAAGCGATAGGAATCTTCTTGACGTTGCGGGTGGTGGTGCACTAGTGAGCAAAACGGTGGCACAAGCTAGAGAATTGATTGAAAACATGGCAGCAAACTCCCAACAATTCTTGAGTCGTGGTTCAGATGTGCTTCTTAGGAGAGTAAATGAAATGAGCGAGGTGGAGGAACTTCGTCAACAAAGGGGTAACATGACAGCTATGATGCAACAAGTTGCAGCCGCGGTGATACCAAGTTCTTCTCAAGGGTATGAAGACTCCAATGAACAAGCTAATGTGATATTCCCAAATCAGCAAAGACAGTATGATCCCTACTCCAACACTTACAATCCGGGATGGAGAGATCACCCAAATTTTAGCTATGCGAACAAGCAAGGAGCGGTTCAACAACCTAATTTCAACCATCCGAGTGGATTTCAACCTCAACAACAACAATTTAAGCCGCGTCAGTAATTTTACCAACCACAACAACAACAACAACAACTTCAAAATTAGGGGTCAAGTATGGAAGAGTTGCTGAAATCTTTTATTCAAAGGACGGAGAGCACGGTTAAGGAGTTGCAAACTCAAGTTGGTTCTATGGCTATTGAGTTGATCCAATTGAAGGCACAAAATAGTGGGAAACTTCCTTCTCAACCTATTAACCCAAAAAGGGATGTGAATGCTATTACGTTGAGAAGTGGTACACAAATTGTGCAACCCGAAGTTACTAATTCGGGCAAGGTGGAAACACCAAAGAAACCTGTTTTGGAGCAGAAAAATGTGGAGTCTCCCCAAACTTCTGAGGTACCTATTTCTAACTCTAAAACTCCGGTTTCTACTTATGTTCCTCCTTTACCTTTCCCTCGCAGATTCGCAAAGTCCAAGATGGAGGAACTAGAAAAGGATATTTTAGACGTTCTAAGAAAGATTCATATGAACATACCGCTCATAAATGCTATAAAGCAAACGCCAAAGTATGCAAAGGTGTTGAAGGACTCGTGTACCAACAAGAAAAGGCTCAAAGACAATGAAGTGCTAAGTATGGGGGAGAATGTTTCGGTAATCTTACAACACAAACTCCCACTGAAATGCAAGGATCCGGGTAGCTTTGACATTCCCGTCACAATTGGTAACACTACATTTAACAAAGCTATGTTGGATTTAGGTGCATCCGTTAATGTTATGCATGCGTCCATGTATGATTCACTTGAGTTAGGTCCTCTTAAAAAGTCTGGAATTGTGTTGCAATTAGTCGATCGCTCTAATGTTTACCCAATGAGTATTGTTGAGGATGTTCTTGTGCAGGTTAATCAACTTGTATTTCCATCTGACTTTTGCGTGTTAGAGATGAATGAAGGTTCACCGGACTCGTCTCTTCCATTGCTACTTGGGCGTCCCTTCATGAAAACAGGGAAAACCATTATTGATGTGGATAAGGGAACGCTAACTATGGAGATTGATGGAGAAATAATAAGTTTCAACATTTTTGAGACGACGAGATATCCTAGTGATGTCCACTCTTGTTTCTCCATTGATTTTATGGATACATTAGCACAACAAGTGTTTGAATTGAATGGTGGCGATGGTTTGGAAACCGTATTAACTACATCCATGGATAATAGTGTAGAGTGTGGTAATGAAGTCAAGGAAGCCCTTGGTGATCTTAATTCACTACAAGGATGCCCGGAAACTCATAATATCTCCTTTATTTCTTTACCGTGCAACGATGAAAAACTTTTACCATCTATTGTTAAATCTCCAAAATTAGAATTGAAACCTCTCCCAAGTCACTTAAATTACTTGTACTTGGGTGACAAGGAAGAGTTACCTGTGATTGTTTCTAAAGAGCTTAGTGAATTACAGGAGCAAAAACTTCTAAGGGTGCTAAGGAAGTACAAGACGGCCATTGGATGGACAATCGCTGATATCAAGGGTATAAGCCCTACCTTTTGTATGCATAAGATTCGTTTGGAGGATGATGCAAAGCCTACAAGGGAAGCGCAACGTCGTTTGAATCCTCCCATGATGAAAGTTGTGAAAAAGAAGATACTCAAGCTTTTGGAAGTGGGTGTTATATACCCCATATCCGATAGCAAGTGGGTAAGCCCGGTGCAAGTGGTACCAAAGAAATCAGGTGTGACGGTGGTGGAGAATGATAAGAATGAACTTGTCCCAACTCGTGTGCAAACCGGTTGGAAGGTTTGTATTGATTATAGAAAATTTAATGCCACCACTAGGAAAGATCATTTTCCATTATCTTTTATTGATCAAATGCTTGAACGTTTAGCTGGACACTCCTACTATTGCTTCCTTGATGGCTATTCAGGTTATAATCAGATTGTGATAGCACCGGAGGACCAAGAGAAAACCACTTTCACTTGTCCTTTTGGTACTTTTGCTTATAGAAGGATGCATTTTGGCTTGTGCAGTGCTCCAGCTACCTTTCAAAGGTGTATGATAAGTATCTTTTCAGAATATGTTGAAAACATAATCGAAGTGTTCATGGACGACTTTAGTGTCTTTGGTGATTCATTTGACCTTTGCTTGAACAACTTGTCTTTAATCCTTGAACGATGTGTTGAAACAAACCTTATGCTGAATTGGGAGAAGTGCCATTTTATGGTAACTCATGGCATAGTTTTAGGCCATATAATATCTTGTAAAGGCTTGGAAGTTGATAAATCTAAGATTGACCATATTCGTGCTCTAACCCCTCCCACTACGGTGAGGGAGATACACTCTTTTCTTGGACATGCAGGTTTTTATCGTAGGTTTATCAAGAACTTTTCCAAGATAGCGTCACCACTTTGTAATTTATTGCAAAAAGATGTGGTTTTTAACTTTGATGAAAAGTGTGTGGAGGCATTCAATCGCTTGATAGAGCTTTTGATTTCAGCCCCTATCATTAAACCACCGGATTGGAGCAAGCCTTTTGAGCTCATGTGTGATGCAAGTGACTATGCGGTTGGTGCGGCGCTTGGGCAACGTGTGGGGAAGATCCCTCATGCTATTTATTATGCTTCTAGAACGTTAAATGAGGCCCAACAAAACTACACAACCATTGAAAAAGAGTTGTTAGCCATTGTTTTTTCTTTCGAAAAGTTGCGCTCTTATCTAATTGGTACAAAAGTTGTTGTCTTTTCTGATCATGCAGCACTTAGGTACTTGCTAATGAAGAAAGAAGCAAAACCGAGGCTCATACGATGGATTTTACTCTTGCAAGAGTTTGATCTTGAAATCAAAGACAAGAAAAGAATTGAGAACACCATTGTGGATCACTTGATCCGTCTTGCTGTGGAAAAGGAAGTTATCCCATTGCATGAAAGCTTCCCGGATGAGCAACTATTTTCAATTGCCTTTGGAGAACCATGGTATGCTGATATTGTCAATTACTTGGTGTCTAAACAAATCCCAAAGAACTTGTCTCGTGCTGAGAGGGACAAACTTAATAAGTTGGGAAACCAATACATATGGGATGATCCATACTTGTGGAAACATTGCAGCGACCAAGTAATAAGAAGGTACGTTCCCGAATGTGAATTTGATTTTATATTGTATTTTTGTCACTCTTATGCTTGCGGAGGACATTTTGGGAGTAAGAGAACCGCTCACAAGGTGCTTGAAAGCGGTTTCTATTGGCCAACCTTGTTTAAGGATGCATATATATTTTGTACAACTTGTGATAGGTGCCAAAGAACAGGCAATCTAGGTGCTCGAAATCAAATGCCACAAACTTTTATTCAATTTATTGAAGTTTTCGATGTATGGGGTATTGATTTTATGGGTCCTTTTGTCAACTCACATGGGAATTTTTTATATCTTACTTGTTGTTGATTATGTCTCTAAATGGGTGGAAGCTAAGGCCTCCCCAACTAATGATTCTAAAGTGGTTTCAGATTTTGTGCAAGCTAATATTTTTGCAAGGTTTGGAATTCCAAGAGCCATAATTAGTGATGGGGGTTCTCACTTCAAAAACAGTTTCTTACAAAACTTGTTGAAGAAGTACAATTCGTACAAGATTGCAACACCTTATCATCCCCAAAAAATGGACAAGCCGAGGTTTCCAACCGAGAGGTGAAATCCATACTTGAGAAGACGGTGAATCCAACAAGGAAGGATTGGAGCATGTGACTTAATGATGCTTTTTGGGCTTATAGAACCGCATACAAGACACCTATTGGGATATCTCCTTTTAGGCTTGTGTATGGTAAACCTTGTCACTTACCCGTGGAGATTGAGCATAAGGCATTTTGGGATATTAAGCAATGCAATATGGAGATGGATGGTGCTGGAAAGCAAAGGAAGTTACAAATCCAAGAGCTAGAGGAGCTTCGCAATGATGCATTTGAAAGCTCACACATTTACAAGGAGAAAACGAAGGCATTTCATGATACTATGATTTCTAGAAAACAATTTTGTGTTGGGCAGAAAGTGCTTTTGTTTAATTCTCGTTTGCAATTATTTCCGGGTAAATTAAGGTCACATTGGATTGGACCTTTCATTGTTACTAATGTGTTTTCTCATGGTGCAATCGAAATTCGTAACATAGCTACAGGCAAGGAATTTAAAGTTAATGGGCACCGGTCGAAACCATACTATGAGAACTTCTCTTTCGAAGTGGTGGAAGGAGTTAATTTTGTAGATTCAATCCCTATGGAGGAGTCATAGAAAGCAAGGAGATAGTCGGGCTGACGACTTTAAACCAAGCGCTAAGTGGGAGGCAACCCACCGGTTTTGTATCTTTACCTTTATCTTTTTATTTTTATCTTTGTTTTTGAATATTATTTGCGTAATTTCCCATCTTGAACTTCACTTTGTATGAGTTAATTTACATTGAGGACAATGTAAAGTTTAAGTGTGGGGGAGCATTTATATGTTTTTTAGAGTTTGATGCTTTTTAGTAAAAATAAATAAATAAATAGAAAAATGAAAAAATGAAAAATGAAAAAAAAAAAAAAAAAACTCAAAAATGATACTCCAAAACATAGAAATATGTGCCTTTAGGATGACACTACCAATCTATGTGGATGAAACCGTTTTGGTTGCGGGAGTTGAGGAACCCATTAACTACAAGGGACAAAATTATTCAAGTGTTAGAAATAATATGAAAGTTGTTACCATAGCTCGGAATATCACCATATCACTTTCTGTTTTTACTTTTGCAACTTTTATGTTATATCTATGTGATTTGGTGGGTCACTAACATCGACTTGTTATTGTTGTTAGGATGAAATAGTGTGATTGAGTTACTACAAAAAGAGAAAAAAGAAAAGAAAAAGAAAAAAAAAGAGACCGACTAATTGACCATACAGAATAAATTTGACACTTGGATAAAGCAATATGTGTGTGTTCTCCCTGTCTCCGTCGCCTAAGCAAGCGCGGAGTGCAGGATCCAAGGGAACTATCATGTAATCTGCTGAAAACAAACATGCGCTTGGATCCACAAGATCCAATCATGATGTCAATAAAAAAAATAATTTATGGTGCAATAAAATCGACTCCTGGTTCCCTTGTATATGCCAGTGAGACGATCTAGATTTAAGTTTATTGACTGCTGGTTCCCTTGTATATGCCAGTGTGTTGATATTAGAATTCATACCAGTAGCTCAATCCAATAGGATTCATAGGTTCATCATTGGCAGCGACCTTCAGACAGATATGGGAAACATCGATCACTTTAGTAAACATCGCAACCATCTATATCTATTTCCATCTTCTTTATCTCTTCATTTGTGATTGTAGTTTGTTAGTTTTCGAAATTGTGGCTTGTTCGACTTTCTTAACATAGCTTATTTATATATATATATATATATATATATATTAATTTGGATTCATAACAAGGTACCTCCTCTTGCAACCATTTTGGATTCATTCATGGATTTGTTATAGGTAGATGGAGTTGGAAAAATAGGTTTTGTAGGCAAACCTCTTGTAAACCTTCACGAGACTATAACTCGTCCACTAGGGACACCTAGGGGTTTAAAGGCTTGTTATGTATGATAAAAGTGACCGTAGGCTCGACGAGACGGAGTTGTATGTATGTTTTACAATTATTTTGTTTGATTTGCTCGAGGACTAGAAAATTCTAAGTGTGGGGGAATTTGATAGGTGTCTAAAACACCTAATTTTATATCTAGTATTTATGCTTTCTTTGCTACTTTTCTTGTAAATTATGTATCTTATGGTTGCTTTTGAGTATTTAGGTACTTTGGAGTCATTTGGAACTAAAAGAAGAAGAAATGTTGCTTAAAGAGCCAAAAGGTGCAACCGCTGTTGGGTGAAACTATTTCTTATTATTTGCTTTTATTTCTTCATCTCTGTCTGAAAAGTATGTCGGCTTTAGTGATGCAAATTTCTGTCTGAAAAGCATGACAACTTTAATGATGAATAGAAATTGAAGAGAGAATAAGTAGGTCTGAGAAATGAGAGGCGGCTGCTGCTCAAGGAAGAACGTTAATTTAGAGAAATAAGGGTAAATAGGTCATTTCAGAGCCAAATACAGTCTGGATCACAGTCAAGGATAGGGGGCACCCAATTGGAGTCAATGGATAATTGCTAAAAACACCCATGGGCGTTTTTAGTCATTATAGATTTATTACGACAAAACCTAAAATGGGGGAATCAGTTTATCATGATTCTTCCCCAATTTCTCAGTAGTAAATCGCAGAGATGGAACTTTAGGATTTAAGATGAATTGATACTGCTGATGCTGCCAGGGAAGAGTTGGCTTTAGTTTGAATTAGAGAATCAAAGAAAGAAGATATGAAATCACTACCAATATTCACCATCAGGTTAGGGTTTTACCGTGTTTGAGTTGAATAGAGGAATTAAGAGATGGGGTTTGTGTGAATTCGTAAAAACAGTGGAGAAGTTGATGTGGTTTGAAGCGTAAATCGCAGAGATGGTGGTGCTACTGATAGAGTTGAGATGAGGGTTTAGAAACATGAAAGTTTTTCTTTTTCTTTTTGTGATGAACTCCTTCAACATGAGTATTTAATTTTATCATTGGTTATGGATTAGTTAGATTTCCAAACATGGGTTTTTGTTCAATAAATTAATTTTGTCTCCATATTATCGTTTATGATTCACTGATTATATAGTTACATGATTTGAATGTTTGTTTGGTTGAGTCTAGAATCAGTCGAGTTTGTTTTCATCTCTATTGCTAGATTAGGATTTATTATACGCAAAAGTGATAGATTCCTGATTACAAGTAGCATAACTGTGATTATTACTTGTAGTGATACATCCTAGTAGTCACAAGTGAGTCATAACCTTTGTTAAATCGGATTAGTGCTTTTACACGTTCGATTGCTTTGATTGGCCTGATTTCATAGAACTTAATGCATCCAGGGAATTAAACTTGATTAGTGATTTTACACGTTAGGTTGTTCTCTAAGATAGAATTCACATTCGCATCTTTTAATGTGTTTGTTGATGACAAGAGGAGATTTGCGGGATATACTTGCGATCAAGGTATCTTAGGGCCTTTGATAAAAGAGAGATTAAATATCAATTCTAGTTATTGTTAAAAAGCATGTTTGTGAATGAAGATGAATCCTTAACCAATATCTGCTCTATTTGAATTGCTTTTTTATTTCTTGTTTTGTTTTTATTTTATTTTAGTATATAAAAATCAGAAACCCCCCCCCCCATTGGTATTTATAGGAAACCGAAACAATTTGACAACCTTATGCCTCTCTGTGGGAACGATCCTTTCTTTCCCTTGCTATATTTATATTTTGAGTAGTAAGAAAGTGTAATTATTTTTGACTCATACGACAGCGATCATTGTTGCAACCCTCTGTTTGGCATCCAGCGGCATGGAGGCATGGCCGGCGTGGCTTTGGTGTGGAGGTGTGGCTGGGATGGAATGCCATTGGAACGGTGGTTTGGCTGGCATGGTTGGCATGCCTTGGCGCGGGGATGTGGCACGACATGTTATTGGCACATGTGGCATGGTTGGCATGCCTTGACGTGGAGATGTGGCTGGCACGACATGCCATTGGCACATGGTTGGCATGCCTTGGCACGGAGATGTTGCACGGCATGCCATTGGCACATGTGGTGCGGCTGGCATGGTTGGCATGCCTTGGCGCGTATATGTGGCTGGCACGGCATGCCATTGGCACATGTGGTGCGGCTGGCATGGTTGGCATGCCTTGACGCGGAGATGTGGCTGGCACGACATGCCATTGGCACATGTGGTGCGGCTGGCATGATTGTCATTCCTTGGCGCGGAGATGTGGCTAGCACGGCATGCCATTGGCACATGTGGTGTGGCTGGCATGGTTGGCATGCCTTGGCGCGGAGATGTGTCTGGCACGGCATGCCATTGGCACATGTGGTGCGGCTGGCATGGTTGGCATGCCTTGGCGCGGAGATGTGGCTGGCTCAGCATGCCATTGGCACATGTGGTGCGGCTGGCATGGTTGGCATACCTTGGCGAGGAGATGTGGCTGGCACGGCATGCCATTCGCACATGTGGTGCTGCTGGCATGCATTGGCGCGGAGATGTGGTTGGCACGGCATGCCATTGGCACGGCATGCCATTGGCATATGTGGTGCGGCTGGCATGGTTGACATGCCTTGGCGTGGAGATGTGGCTGGCACGGCATGCCATTGGCACATGAAGTGTGGAAATTAGGGTTTGGCCTATCGAAACCCTAATTAACATTAAAAAAAGGTACCCAAGTAATTTTCTCGCAGATATATTAAAGGGTTCAATAAATGCGCTTGGTGGAGACATTATTACTCAAGTTCTATGACGTCACTATCTGACTAGGGTTTTATGATTTTAATCCTAAGCTAAAAACCACCATCAACACGATCATAACATCTCAGGTGATTACTTAGGATCGGTTACACTAATTGATCAAAACTAGTCATACCAAATCATAAGTCAGGCATTGTGATTGGTTATACCAAGATACATAACAAGTTATGATTGGTTCTACTAACTCACACATATTGGTAATCCAAAGATATGCAATGAATAACAATACCAATAAGCCTAGCGATTTCCCTTTCGATTCATAAAACAAGTTCATGAATGTACTTCCTTTAAACAAATGTACATTATTTCATAGGATGAAATCTTCACCTTTACCCATACACATAATCACAATAGCATTCATACGATTATGTCGATGTCATATCTACGAAGTTCAAAAGATAAGCGTTATACTTCGTAGTCTAATTCCTTAATACTATGATCATATGATCATGTCTCACTACTAGAGTGAAATATTCATTCACATCTTCACAGTTATGTTTTCAATATAGCACGACTTGAAAGATACGTTAGGAATCAAATAGTTCAAGTTAATATTACTAACCTCAAGAGGAATGATGTTGTTGTCTTTGTAGCTCATTACTTCTCCACATTCTTCAGGTCTTCGAGTAATACTTGTATGTCTCATATACCTAGACTTTCTAGTATAACATATACGAAGTTTTCTCTAGTACATAATCTAGCGACTCTTAAATGAGTTTTGATTCACTAAAATATGACAACCAAACTTTCCATACCAACGCTTAGTGGGTTCAACCGAGCTATGCTCTAACAAACATGAACAGAAGAGTTCGGTGATAAGACAAGGAGCTGGGGAGACGAGAGTTTCTGGTGATGGAGTTATGGGATGCAAATGAAGATGGAGTCATGAGCACGTAGGTGAAGTTTCAGGACCGAAAATCAATTACAGCTTATGTTTACATTGAACTAATAATGAGAAGATTGAAAGTGGCGTGTGTATAACCGGAGCATTGGATGGGTTTACGATGAAAGAGTATGGGTTTGGATTGGGCTTTGTTTTCTCGGGCCAAGCAGGGAGTATACTGCGCAAGACCTATATAATTTTATCAACAGGGATTTGAGAAAGGTAGGCGACCTGAAATTGGAAGCCGCGGCGACACTTCCGTTTGGGAGATTAGGGTTTAATGTTTGACTTCTCCCATTTCGTTTTTAATTAGCTACCGATTGGTTTTAGATTTCGATTTCTTTATGGCTTTTGATAAAGTCATGTCTAGCCAATCCTTCCATGTTAGGGTGAAAGGATGAACTTGTAGTTGATTCATTTATGTTCTTAAACAAGGGTTTTCTACTAATTGAACTTAATGCTAATGTTTGTAATTCTCTTTCAATGATTTCCCTTCTAGCTATATTTTTCATGTTCTTTGCCATGTATATTTCATAGTTAGGTTAGTAGAAGAACTCATTGAACCTTCACAATAAATTGAATTATGAATTTCATTTAAATATTTATGCCATGTATATCTAGTGCTTAAGAATTCTACTTTAAGGTGAGAATAAATAATCTTTTTGATAAATCTTGTCGGAAATCACTAAATGAAATATCTTTCTTATCAATACCCTCTGTGATTGAATACAATATTAACCTACAATGGATTCCCGGAACCTTAACACCTCACATCTTTGGTTATATTTTATTATCTTGCTTTCATTTTGTTTAGAATTTCTGAGAAATGGCTAAAACTTCATCTTGTTAATTCGTTATTATTGATATTAGTTAGTATCAATACCCTTTTTGATAAAGTCATGTCTAGATAATCCATCCATGTTAGGGTGAAAGGATGAACTTGTAGTTGATTCATTTGTGTTCTTCAACAAGGGTTTTCTACTAATTGAACTTAATGCTAATGTTTGTAATTCTCTTTCAATGATTTACCTTCTAGCTATATTTTTCATGTTCTTTGCCATGTATATCTCATAGTTAGGTTAGTAGAAGAACTCATTGAACATTCACAATAAATTGAATTATGAATTTCATTTAACTATTTATGCCACGTATATATATCTAGTGCTTAAGAATTCTACTTTAAGGTGAGAATAAATAATCTTTTTGATAAATCTTGTCGAAAATCGTTAAATGAAATATCTTTCTTACCAATACCCTTTGTGATTGAATACAATAATAACCTACAACGGATTCCCGTAACCTTAACACCTTCGCATCTTATGTTATATTTTATTATCTTTCTTTCATTTTGTTTAGAATTTATGAGAAATCGCTAAAACTTCATCTTGTTAATTCGTTATTCTTGATATTAGTTAGTAGCAGTATTTTCACACTCCTAGTGGGAACAACCTGTACTTGCCATTTTCTACTAGTTAGACACTTTGCACTTGCAGTATTAAAACAAAGTCGTTTTTCCGACCCATCAAGTTTTTGGCGCCGTTGCATAAGATTTACTCTGTCAACAGTAAAAAGAAGTAGATTTTGAAGTGTCAGAAAGTTGCTCGGTCAAACTCACATGCGTTGCTATCTCAAGCATGTTTGTCAATGTTAGTGATCAAAACTATAAGTCTTGATTTCTAGTCTATTATAGCTAAGTCTCGGACTAGGATAAAAAGTGTAGTTGAGCTCAAGGAATTCATGGCGATTCATCATACAAGAAGAAGAAATACTCAAGAAACCGGTGGAACTTCTCGACAAAAAGGTATGTGAAGACTTGAACTTATCTGTCACTCAAAAGTCTATCTAATCTATCTCCTACTCTTTGAGACAAGAAGTCGTATGCTATATATATAGACTTGGATTATACACATTTGGAATTTCGATCCGAGTATACCTCGCCTATCTATATCTCGAAATATGTGTTGGTAAGCTTTTCGCTTCGATCAAGTTTATCTTTACCTAGTGACGAAAGTCATGATATGTTTCAATCACTTTGAAAATTGCTTTGACGAGAAATGGTCTGTGAATAAAAAACTATAAAACGTCCTCTAAGAATATTTCAATGATTGAAATGAGAGTTTAGATTACATAGCCAATGGTGGACATAAACATTGTTGTGGAAACACATTTATGTATAAGTCCTATTCCTTGAACCAAAGTTTGCGAACTTTCTTGATCAAGAGAAACTGGAAGAATGGCTTTGCCAAGTCCGCGAAATGCCGAACTTCTCATCCCGAGAAATTTTGCTGGAGTTTACAAACTAGACTAGTCCGCGAACTGGCGGAAAGTCTTTACCGAGATTTTCTGCTGGAGTTTGTAAACTCTACCGGTTGCTTAAGTCCGCGAACCTAGTCTACGAACTTGAGAAAGGTTATATATCTGAAGATGATTTCTGAACTTAAATTTAAAAATACTAAGGGATGCAGTATGCAAACTGTGTCTATAAAAGTTCATAAACCGATTCAAGTGAATCAAGTCATCTTTGCTTCAATTGTGTCTTGTGTAGTACATGAGATTTCCTTGCAATTGAACAACTCTCTAACTAGTTCATTTGAAGTCATTTGAACTAGTTATGGTGAAGAAGAACATGGTTGATATGAAATGCTCATATGGCTAACCTTTTGGTTGACTATTATTGAACCAACAAGTGCATACGTTTGGGTACGGTTAACAAACCAAGAAGTGTGCATCGTCAAGTGTGTATAACAAGCTAAGTTTTCGATTTAATGGTTGAGAAATATTAGCTTGAATCTAAATCAGGTTTTCATCTAACAGTGGATATTGTTTGCTTTGTGACCAAGGAAAAACCCTGATTTGAAAGACTATGTAAAGGAGACATCTAAGTATTATGCAAAACTAATCCCCACACCTTACGTGTGATACTAGTTTGCATACTAGAGTCGATTCTCCTTTAACCTATGGTTTTATTTTCTCAAACCGGGTTAACGACTTAAAGACTTCATTGGGATTGTGAAGCCAGACCGATACTACTTTTATCGTAGTTGTGTGATATGATCTTGCATCTTCTATCTTACGAGTACAATCAGATTGGTTGGCTTGAGATTGATATCTCCGATAGGCAAGATATAAAAAGTAATCATAAACGTCTTCCTCTCATCGTTTGTGATTCTGTAACATCTTGTTTTGCTACCATACGATTAAGATTGTTGTGAGGTGATTGATTAATCTAGGCTGTTCTTCGGGAATATAAGACCGGATTATAAATATTGAGTTCATGAATGCTACAAGGTTTTCATCCCCTTTGGAAAATTGGTGTAAGCTTCATAGGTTGTTTTCCATGTCTTCTGTTCTTCGTGAACAAGAGTGAGATAAAAGTCTTTGTTTGGGGGATCATAAAGCAGAGTTGGATTTAATCTTTGTGATTGATTATACAACCTGTAATATAGGTTTTTCACCTCTTGTCTATTCTAAGGTTTTCTTTTCTGATATAAAACCATTCAAGAGTTGTTGATCATAAACCCTAGGTTTTGATGGATTTCAGTTTCCGATCGTATACCAACACTTGTTAGTCGAAGTCAGAGACTAGAAAGAAAACTTCGATTAAGGTATCTCGTAAAAATCCTTTTGAAGTTTTAAACAAGATATCTCTAGATTTATTCTAGTTGTTGTTGTGGTAGAATAATTAGGTTTCTCTTCCTTTATTGAAGAGTATAATAATCCCTAATCTACAAGTTTGTTTTGATATTACTTTTACCTAGTAATTATTTTTATCAAAACAAACACAAGATTTCCAAAACCTTGATTCATATCTAAAGGGAAATCAAACCAGTGTTTTGTGCAAACAAAATATCGAATCGTATCAATCGTGTTGTATGTTCTAAAGAGAGCCTTGGGTTCTGCTAGATGATTTACGAGAAGAATTCCTAAAGACGATTTGTTTTGTGCTAGGAGTTATATTATTTCTGAAGTAGGTATTACATCTAGTCTGAATAGGTAGTAGGAAATTAGTGTAACAGCTTATAATCAGTGTGTGTTTGTTCTGGACTAGGTTCCGAGGTTTTTCTGCATTTGCGGTTTCCTCGTTAACAAAATTTATGGTGTCTGTGTTATTTCTTTTCCGCATTATATTGTTTATCTTTATAATTGAAATATCACAGGTTGCGCGTAAGTTCAATCAATTGGGAATCCAACCTTTGGTTGTTGATTAAATTGATTGACACTTGGATATTGGTTTTTGATACCGTCCAAGTTATTTCTTATATTCAATCGGGCTCGCAAATTCCTATTTATTTGATTGCAGATTGAATTGAGAAATAGAGATATAACTCTTTGATATACTTTTCTTAAGATTGAGTCTGACTGTCTAGTTGATTCTCTTGAACGTATATTGGAGTTAGTCCATACAGATTGCCGAACGAATTATTGGGTGTGGTTGTTAGACCCCTGTTTTTCAGGTTGGATCGCACCAAACACAGATTGTTAGATATTTTTGCGTTTGCATGCTCTTATACCAATTGAAAAGACGAGGGTACCCAAATACACCACAATATTTTTGTTTCAACTTATAAGTCCTCTTACCAAGTGTGATCGTCTATGGACAAAGTCGAGACAATACAACAACTTCAGTATTCACACTTTGTGTGATTGTCTATGGATACGAGATCGAGAAAATACGACAAACAAAGTGTGATACTTGATTATAGGTTTGGACTTAACCAAAATCTATAGGATTACTATCAAGTATAACGGAGTTAACGTAAAGTGCAATTTACTTTAATTATAATAAAACAATTATAATGCAGAAAGATAAAGTAAATGGCACGACAAGATTTTGTTAACGAGGAAACTGCAAATGTAGAAAAACCCCGGACCTACTCCAGAATTGAATACTCTCATAATTAAGCCGCTATACAAAATCTACACCAACTTCGTATAGTTGGGACCAAGAAACTATCCATAGTTCACTTAGTTTCCTCAGTATCCATGCGCTTCCAACTTCAAGAGTTATGCACTGGTACAATTCCTTTGGATCGTATTCCAAAAAGTAAAGGAACAACAAATCTGTTTGGCAACAACTCTATCGATTCTTTTCAAGACAAAGATATCTCAAGTCAAATGCAAAAGCTCTTCCATTTAATTTAATAAACTTCTTTACCTGGTTAGATCAATCTATCCAATAACTACCAAAGTAGTCAAGTTTAGATTCGCAATCAATCAATATAGATCTCAAAGAGAAACTATAAAGCGATGTCAATCTCACACAACTAATCAATCGAATAAATCAGATTCTAGTTGGATCCCATCCGATCAAGGTTTGTGCACACAATAAAATACGAAAAACCAATAAGAAATCTTCTTTGTCTTCAAATCTTCTTTAATCTTCAAATAACCTGCACAACACCACTTGAATCTCTTGTGATCAATCACGCGCAGAACGAAATCTGTTAACAATGGATTATCACAAGATGTCTTTAGATCTAACAACAGTTCTAAAGATCCTGTCGATACTTCGATCTAGTTTGAGTGAATCTTATATCAGAAGAAAAGATTCTCAAGAATAAAAAAACCAGGTGCAATCAAAGTTTCAACAACCGTCAGTCAATCAAATCCATCGAAAACTAATAACACTGCAATTATATAGTTTCCCACCAACGGTACTCGTAGAGCTTCTTGATCCCACAGAAGTCTTTAAACGAGCGGTCGTAAGAGATTTCACCTAGTTAGGATACTTTTCTCTCCGATTAGACGGCTCCACAAGAAAGAACAAGAAATGAAGTTTGCCTAGCTCTTAGGATAGTTTGCTAGAAATGCAAACTTAGATATTTATAGACCAAGGATGTTTGGACACCAAGGAATTTCAAAAACCGAAAATATTCTCAAGATATGCAATGAATGGCAAGATTCAGTTTTCCTAATTCCAATAAATGCTTGTCCAATATTTTCGAAATCTCTCAATAGAAATTCTCCAATTAGTAAATGCACATTATTATTTTTTATTCTCTAGAGATATGCATTTAATTACCGGTAATTAAAGCATATAAAACTAAAGGCTATTTAATGTTTGGTACCCAGCAAATGTCCAACATATTGCTTTGGTACCTAACATTTCAAAAATTAAGGATTAGTACCTAAACCTGTCGTTGACCGTCGAAGTCAACGTTTGACTAGTATATATATTCTTTTTCATAATTTATTTTAAAATGTTATTCAATTGACGAATTTTCCCAGAAGAAAGAATTATCTTCTTCACATCTCCTGCTCACACGGCCGCCATCTTGAAGCCAGTTGAAGAAACAAAAGCTTCCACACCATTCATCAACGAACTTCTAGATCTGTTTCTTGTTCACCAGTTAAAGAAACAAAAACTTCTAGAAAATTGGTTGATCTTTCGGTACTCCATTTCTTGTTCAATCAAAATCATAGGTAGAGGAATGGTTAGTAGAAACTCATTTTGAATTAGTTGAAACATTTAAAGTAATTGATAAAGATGGTGATGGGAAAATAACAAGATCTGAACTGGATCTGTTTTACAAAGAATTGGCGGTGAACTACCGGGTAAAGATGAATTTATGATAATGTTTGGTGAGATTGATTCATATGGTGATGTTTTTATTACCGTCGTTGATACTATAGATTCACCATTGTTGATTAATGAAATTTTTGAGAAGTTGCAGAAACTTGGTTTGGTTTCATCTCCCCCACAGATAGAAGAAAAACTAACAATGGTGGTTTCTTTATTTTCTATCTATATCCGCCAAAATCAACAGTACGCAAATCCCATCTCTTCCTAATTCCCATATCAAACCAAACCCAGTTTGTTAATCAATCTCAGAACCCCACATAAACATTCTTTTATCAATTCAAGCAAATGTAGAAATGTAACCAATAACAACTCCATATTCCACTGAAAACAGAAGATGAAGACAACAAAAGGATAAAAATTCAGGAACCCCACAGATGCGTATGAATAGGAACTACGAAAAAAGGAAACAAAAAGGGTATTGAGATAAAATCTGCCACTGTTGATTTTAGTTTTTTTTTCTTTCTTTGAAATTAGGCGATACAGTACTATTGATTTCCACTAATTGGTTTATATTTAGTTATCAATTTGAAAATCTAACCCATAATATTCATATAATTGGTTGATTCATAATGGAACTAGAGATGATTTGCCTAAAATGATGGAGGCTTGATTAAAAGAGGTACCGAGGAAGAAGATAAAGATAGGGATATAACTGCGAATTTTTTTTTCTTTTCTTAATTAGTAATTTATAAAATAAAAAGATATTTTGGTTAAAGTTTGATTTTAACAGTCAAAGGTATGTTTAGGTACCAACCCTTAATTTTTGAAATGTTGGGTACCAAAGCAATGTGTTGGACATTTGCTGGGTACCAAGCATTAAATATCGCTAAAACTAAAAACCTTAATTAAAAGATTCTCAATTTATTTCAGCACAGGATCTCCTTGAGTATTAAGGAATATCTTTAAACAATAAATGATAAGAGTTACTGTACGTGTTCAAAGTATGTTGACATCTTTTCACTGTAAATCCTTATTTATATTTATATGGATTTACATTCTTGTAATCGGTTATACCACACTTCCAAACAAGTTTAGAATTGGTTGACCTGGATTCCAAGATAACTATGTGATTGATCAAATGTCAAATCATATGCATAGGTTCAGCCGGTTATACCAATCACTAGGATCGTTACACCTCAATATGGAAATACTTGTGATCTATCACACAAGTTACCAGGACCGGTTACATCAGTTACGAGGATCGGTTACCATATTCCCATGGTATTGCTTGTGATAGGTCACACCAGTGACCAGGATCGGTTCCACCAGTTTGCAGGACCGGTTACCAATTACAAGGATCGATTACACAATACTTTGTGATCGGTCACTCCAATTACTAGGATCGGTTACACAATTACTAGGATCGGCCACACCAATTACAAATATCGACCATACCATCTCATGGTGATTACTTAGGATCGGTTACACCAGTTAATAAAAACCATACATATCAAATCATAAGTCATGCATTGTGATTAGTTATACCAAGATACATAACATAGTTACGATCGGTTCTACCATCTCACATATATTGGTAATCCAAGGATTTACAATGAATAGCCGAAACAATAAGCCTAATGATTTCCCTTTTGATTCACGAAACAAGTTCATGAATGTACTTCCTTTAAACAAATGTAAAACATTGTTTCCTATGATGAAATCTTCACCATAACCCATTCACATAATCATAACAGTATATACAAGATTATGTCGATGTCATATCTACGAAGTTCAAAAGATAAGCGTTATAATTCGTAGTCTAATTACATGATATTATGATCGTGCAAATATGACCATGTCACATCAGTAGAGCATTATACAATATGTACAGTATATAAGGCTTCGCAGTTATGTTTTCAATATAGCACGACTTAAAATATACGTTAGGAATGAAACAATTTGAGTCAATATTACTAACCTCAAGGATGATGTCGTCGTTGTAGTTCACTACTTCTTCACATTCTTTAGGTCTTCGGAGTAATACTTGTATGTCTCAACATTCCTAGACTTTCTAGTCTCTAACCTAAACGAAGTTGTCTATGGTATAGAATCAAGCGACGTTAGATGAGTTCTGACACACTAAAATATGACAACCAAACTTGAAATACCAACGCTTGGTGAGTTCTACCGAGCTATGCTCTAACATTGTTCCTGACCAGAGATTGAAAAAAACCTCGATGATCAATAAGAACAAGATCACGATACACGAACTATCAAGGTAAACATAGTCGGGCCTAGATTCATGAATCCCTAAGTGAAGTCTTTAAGTCGTAAACCTAATTATGTTTCTCATAGGAACCTAAGTTAATAAAGGACGACTCTGACATACAACTAGAACGCAAAAGTATTAGGGATTGGAATTCTCAGTTGTTTGAGTCTCTCTATTTATAAACTTTCAAGATTATATGTAGCTTTAAATTCACGCTAAGATATCCTGAGATTCAATAAACACGTTCTCGGATTAGATGAAACTCTTGTTAGGAGTTCATGTAAGCATGTGAGAGGTTTTACTTGAAATTACATAAAAGAATATACACTATGGTCTCGGAAAGGAATAAGCAATTTTTTATCACCGTATAGGAGGGAGCAATATATAAAGCCTTTAAAGAGAAGAATATATTTTTGGTATGTTTCTACTAGGTTCTCTCTAAGGCTATTTATACATATCAATAGGACTATACACGTTTTTCCTTAACAAGGATTACTTTTCCTACAAGTACAGGGTTTCCTAACCTAACTATAAGGGACAAACCTCTTAAGTTACTATACTTAGGATGCATGCAATAGTTTTCTTAACCAATATATTTCATAATCTAATGCATGAGATGATATGATCAATAGGAAAAATCATCTCCATCTTCCAACGACGATTGCACCATCACTAGCTGCCGACATATCCTCAATAGGAACCAAAATCGACCGTAGTTTACTGAAATGACCTTGATAAAAGGCCTCCACCAGGTTCCTAAGAACCTCTACCCCAAAAGGGTCTGTTACCAAACAGGAAGGATGTGGATCAATTTAGAGCAATGTCGAAACTTGACCCCAGATATAACTTGAGACTCAGGGGTACCAAGTACCTCACCAACGTTTTCATTCGGCAACCTGTATGGATAAAACCTAATACAATTACAGCTAAACCAACTAAATTGTCTGTAACAATATGTATATAAAGCTTATATCTCTAAACTCTTCTCAATCAATATGTATATAGGCAAGAGTCAGTGAACCTGATTGTTAAGAAGAGTACTTGGACGATCTCAAAATCGATATCCAAGATCAATCTATTCATATCCAAATAATCAAATCGGAATTCTGCCAAGTAATTAAACTTGTTATCTATCTTTCAAGATGAAAAAGCGGGGGTCTAACAACCTCACCAAATATTTCGTTTAGCAATCTGTATGGACTAACTCCAATATAATTCCAAGAGCACCAACTAATAAAGCAAGCTCAATTAAGAAATATATCTAAGAGTTATATCTCTGTTTCACCATGTAATCAACAAATCAAACAGATAGAAATCCGCGAGCCTGATTATTATGTGAAACAACTTGAATGGTACCAAAGACCAATGTTCAAGTGTCAATCAATTTATATCAACAACCAAAGGTTGGATTATCTAATTGATTGAACTACACAAAACCTGTGATATTTCAAATATATAGAAAATATAATGCGGAAATGAAATAACACAGATACCAGAAATTTTGTTAACGAGGAAACCGCAGATGCGGAAAAACCCCGGGACCTAGTCCATATTTGAACACCACACTGTATTAAGCAGCTATAGACACTATCCTACTCCAAGTTAACTTCAGACTGGAATGTAGTTGATCCCTAACCAATCTCACACTGATCAAGGTACAGTCGTGTTCCTGACGCCTCTGAATCCCAGCAGGACGCTACACACTTGATTTCCTTGGATGATCTCACCCACAACTAAGAGTTGCTACGATCCAAAGTTGAAAACTTGGTAAACAAATCTGTCTCACATAAAAAAGTCTATTGAACAGATAAATATGTCGCCCAAAGAAATACCCAAGGTTTTTGTTCTGTCTTTTGATAAATCAAGGTGAACAGGAACCAATTGATACACCAGACTTATATTCCCGAAGAACAACCTAGTAATATCGATCATCTCACAATAATCTTAATCGTATGGTAGCGAAACAAAATATTGTTGAATCACAGGTCGTTAACCTATAGGGTTTTGGAAGAACCTAAGGTTAAAGGAGAATCGACTCTAGTCACAACTAGTATCATACATGAGGTGTGGGGATTAGGTTTCCCAGTTGCTAGAGTTTTCCCTTTGAAAAAGCGGGGATCTAACAACACCACCCAATATTTCGCTTAGCAATCTGTATGAACAAACTCGAATATACTTTTAAGAGAATCAACAAGACTCAATCAATTAAAAGTATATCAACGAGTTTATATATCTCTCTTGATTTGATTTACTCAAGCAGGAACTGAGAGTTCTAATCAAATACAAGGAATAACTTGGATGGTACCAAAGACCAATATCCAAGGATCAATCAATGACAATCAACAACCAAAGGTTGGATTATTCTAATTGATGATCTAAACGCACAACCTGTATTATTTCAATTATATAAACAAATATAATGCGAAAATAGAAATAACACAGACACCATAAATTTTGTTAACGAGGAAACCGCAAATGCGAAAAAACCCCGGGACCTAGTCCAGATTGAACACACACTGTATTAAGCCGCTACAGACACTAGCCTACTCCAAGCTAACTTCGAACTGGACTGTAGGTGAACCCCAATCAATCTCCTACTGATCCAAGGTACAGTTATGCTTCTACGCCTCTGATCCCAGCAGGATACTGCGCACTTGATTCCCTTAGCTGATCTCACCCACAACTAAGAGTTGCTATGATCCGAAATCGCAGGCTTTGACAATAAACAAATCTGTCTCACACATACAAGTCTATCAAAGGATCAATCTGTCTCCCACAGATAAACCCTAAAGGTTTTGTTCCGTCTTTTGATAATAATCAAGGTGAACAGGAGCCAATTGATAATCCGATCTTATATTCCCGAAGAACAGCCTAGAGTTATCAATCACCTCACAACAATCTTAATCGTATGGTAGCGAAACAAGATGTTGCGGAATCACAAACGATGAGACGAAGATGTTTGTGATTACTTTTATATCTTGCCTATTAGAGATATCAATCTTAATCCAATCAATCTGATTGTACTTATACGATAGAAGATGCAAGATCAGATCACACAACTATAATAAAAGTAGTATCGGTCTGGCTTCATAATCCCAACAAAGTCTTTAAGTCGTTAACCTGGTTTTAGAAGAAGAAAACCAAAGGTTAAAGGAGAATCGACTCTAGTATGCAAAATAGTATCACACGTAAGGTGTGGGGATTAGTTTTGCACAATACTATATGTCTCTTTTATATAGTCTTTCAAATCAGGGTTTGCAATCAATGTTAGCTTAGTAACAAATCATTCAATATTCACCGTTAGATGAAAAACTTGATTTAGATTCAAGCTAATATTTCTCAACCGTTAGATCGAAAACTTAGCTTGTTACACATACTTGACAATGCACGCTTCTAGGTTTGTTAACCGTACTCAAACGTATGCACTTGTTGGTTCAATAATAGCTAACCAAAAGGTTATCCATATGAGCATCTCATATCAACTATGTTCTTATTCACCATAACTAGTTCAAATGACTTCAAATGAACTAGTTAGAGAGTTGTTCAATTGCAAGGAAATCTTATGTACTACACAAGACACAATTAAAGCAAAGATGATTTGATTCACTTGAATCGGTTCATGAACTTTTATAGCCACGGTTTGCAAAATGCATTCCTTAGTCTTTTTAAGTTTAAGTTCAGAAACCATCTTCAGATATGTAACCTTCTTAAGTTCGCAGACTAGGTTCGCGGACTTAAGCAACAGAGCAGAGTTTACAAACTTCAGCAGAAAATCTCGGCAAAAGACCTTCCGCCGGTTCGCAGACTGGGTTCGCGGACTGGTGCTCACGCATCTAGTTTGTCAACTCCAGAATAATTTCTCGGGATGAGAAGTTCTGAGTGAGTTCGCGGACTTGGCAACAAGCCATTCTTCCGGTTTCTCTTGATCAACAAAGTTCGCAAACTTTGGTTCAAGGAATAAGACTTATACATAAATGTGTTTCCACAATAATGCTTATGTCCATTATTGGTTATGTAATCTAAACTCTCATTTCAATCATTGAAACATTCTTAGAGGACGTTATACAGTTGTTACACCATTTCTCTTCAAAGAAATTTTTCAAAGTGATTGAAACATATCATGACTTTCGTAACTAGGCAAAGATAAACTTGATCGAAGCGAAAAGCTTACCAACACATATTTCGAGATATAGATAGGCGAGGTATACTCGTCTCTAAATACCAAATGTGTATAATCCAAGTCTATATATATAGCATACGACTTCTTGTCTCAAAGAGTAGGATATAGAGTAGATAGACTTTTGAGTGATAGATAAGTTCAAGTCTTCACATACTTTGTTGTCGAGAAGTTCCACCGGTTCCTTGAGTAGTTCTTCTGCTTGTATGATGAATCGCCATGAAGTCCTTGAGCTCAACTACACTTTCTATCCTAGTCTGAGACTTAGCTATAATACACTAGAAATCAAGACTTATAGTTTTGATCACTAACATTGACAAACATGCTTGAGATAGCAACGCATGCGAGGTTGACCGAGCAATGCTCTAACAATCTCCCCCTTTGTCAATTTTAGTGACAAAACTATCAATACATATGGAATACAAAAAAGATAAAGAAACTTTAGTAGCTCCTATTCCACATGTCTAATCTTCAACATTCTTCGAAATCTCCGTCACTTCCAAGTACTCCAATGATCCCAAAGGTTGTAAGTTTAGTATCACCGTTGTTGAAGATCCGTAGCTATAACAATGAGAAAGCATCGGTCTCGATCATTTTTATACAGTGTCATAGTATTATTACAGTGCCAAAGTTCAATTGTGTCACAACTTTAACAATAATACTATGGTGATATGTATCACTCCCCCTTAGTCAATACTCCATCTCACATGGAAACCACTCCCCCGTACATAATGATCCGAAAACCATATGTATTTGTAGTGCGAAGTACATATTAATTCTCCCTCTTTTTGTCAATAAAATTGGCAAAGGTACAAGAACGGGATCCTAATGAATCTTCCGAAAGAGACGTTTCATAGACTAAAAGAAGAACACATACCAACTAATTTAGATGCAATCATAAAGTCGAAGCTAAATGCATTCATCAAGGAGTTTAAAGATACAAGATAACCCCTCTAATATTCCACAGCCGCACACCCCTCAAGATATGACCATTAAGCACAAGTTCAAAAGAACTCTCCCCCATTTGATGCCCGAAAGAACAACAAGAGCGACCTTAATTTCAAAAGAAAAAAAGGATTTTATTGGACACCAAAAACCATGAGAATGATTTTCTATATCCAAAAAACTCAATCAAATTAATCACAAGTAAACCCATGATTAATTTAATCGGGATACACAATCGAATTAAACACAAGAGGTGATCAATTCAATTGATTGTGCTCCACATAAGAGAACTGATGGAGACACGAAGAATACTCAACTAGATTAATTACAAGAGAACCCATAGTTAATCTAATTGGAATACACAACCAAACTAATCACAAAAGTAATCAATTTAATTGTCATTTGTTTTTCTCTACACAAGAAAACTTACGGAGTAATAACTAAATAACCAAACAAGATGATTAATTTAGTTCAATATGCTCGACATAACATATCTTACGGAACACCAACTAAGCTAATAAATCAACTTGGTTGTTTAGTGCTCAACATAAGATGCATTACGGAGCCTCACAGTAATACATAAAAACATGGATCAGGGATGATCAATACTGCGGAATACACAAGGATTCATTCTATCTTCAATCGCTATTTGCATAACGACAATTAATAGACATAATCCTTGAAAACAAAAGATTTTAACCTATCTTCCATCAAATGTTTGACAATATAGGCTTAACTTTTATATTTGTCAAAAGTCTATTGATTCTTTTACCAATACGTGAATATCGATCACAAACGACTTTACTTTCGACAGAGTATGGGACAAACATAGTTCACGGACGTAAACACCAATATCCCATAACAAATTGCAATATATCAAATCATAAAGATTAATACTGCAAAAACATCATCCTCCAAATAAATTTAGAATTGAAACCAATAAATCTAAAAACATGAAGATGAAAACGTTGGACATAGCTATGTGTAATCACAATAATGGCTATTCCAAACTCTAGTAATCCTTCTCAAAAGAAGAATAAATTCTCTCATAAGAAGTTTCCTAGGCATCAGGACAAACTCGTAATGCACATATAAGATGATTTGTCCTTTGAGAGTAGAATCAATCTTTTTCGCCCGGATTTACACCAAGAATAACAACGAAAGGCGTATAAACAGATTTTCTTAACAAAGAAGAACATACAAAGTCATTAACGACCATGCACTACAGTTCACATAAGATGATTGTGAACATTCAAGAATCCCATGGTAATGCATACTACTGCCTGTTCTTGAACTTCCTTCTTTTTGATTCACCAACAACATTCTTGTAAAATCTACAATGATCTTAGAATAGTAGTACTCCAATAATACAAGTTCCAAGTCCAAGAGAAGTGGAACAAGTGCAATGAAATTGAGCAAAACACTCAAAAACAAGAGACAGGACAAATACCAATCTTAACTCATCCAAATACAACAATTCTCATATTCATTTTGAAGAGAATTCAAGGAGGAAGAGAATGCAAAAAGAATGAAGTCATTCCGAGTTTAGACGAAGAAGTTACAGCCAAAACAAGTTTACCGAATATTGACGTCAAGTATGCATACGGGTTTGCAAACGAATTTTCAAGTCCGCGAACTTAAACCCCTGGATTTTGTTTTTAAAAGATGTTATGCATACCTGGTAGGTGTATCATGAAGTCCAAACATCCTGAACTACTATTTTCAAACCTAACCGTTTAATAACCTTAAACACAGATCAAGTTAGATAGAAAAGAACGATAAGAAAGGTACGTGAATCATTATAAGTTCTCTAAACAAATAAAAGCACAAATCTTGCTCAAGTTTATAGACATACCTTTTTAGATGAATCCAACTGAATTCTATAGCCTTACCGAATATAATATGTGCGCCCCAATTTTCGTGCTTTCCTCACCGTATACATAGCAGGGCATTCCTTGGTGAGGATGCACTTACAACACAATCAAGTTGTGTTGGGGTGAACAATGTCTTGTTCACCACAATTGACATTTGGATTATCACGAAAGGGATCACTTTTAGTGCCTTTCACATCCAATTCCATTTTTCCAAAAAACTTGTTAAGTTCCAACGTCATGGATACTTCCTTCTCCATAGTCATGGAATTTTCTGGAAGATCATTCCTTTTCACACTCAAAGCATCATTAGCTTTCTTTGGTACCCACTTCTGAGTGCGTTTAGGAACAACCGGAACCTTCTTCCCATTACTCTCGTCAATATTTCTCGGAAGAGAATTAGATTGACTATTCTTTTGCAAGTTAGTCTTTCTCCAATTGGGAGCATCGGATCTTGTCTTCGTCTTTACGAATTTATCCTTTTGATAACCATTACGATTGTGAAAAGGCTTCGTATAACGTTTATAGGAAAATCTAGGTTTATCACAGCAAAGATTCCTTAGCCTAAGTTGGAAAGTTACAACCTGTAATGTTAAGGGTATTAGCCTTAGCATATGATATTGGTTTCACAACTTCTTGTGATGCCCAAACAAGAACATCATGAAGTTTCTTATTCCTTATACGAAAACGACATCTCATTTCCAGGTGACCTTTATTTCCGCAATAGTGGAAAACATAAGGAATGTTCTTACCTCGATTCGTATGTGCTGACTTTGGAGGTTGATATTCTTTCCTCTTTCGAACCTTAATTTCCGGTGAAGGTATTTCACTTTTGCCATCAGTGGAAACCTTTTGTTGAGAAGAATCAATATCCTTGACAAATTTTACCTCTTTGCTAATACTTGGAGCATCTATTCCCTTATAGCCTAATCCTCGTGTATCACGATAACTTTTACTTGCTCCTAGCATAGTGGTTAATTTGCTTGAACTAGTTTGAACTTTTTCAAGTCATCTTCCAACATCTTGATTTTATCAAGAGAAGCAGCTAAATCATCCTCAAGGCATTTTTCTCGAGCGAGACATGCACTTTCTCTGTCATCAAAACTAATTTGTTGAGAGTTAAACCTTGCTTCAGATTCTGCAAGTTTCTCTTCTAACAAAAAGTACTTTTGATAAAGATTATCGCATTCAAGTGACTTCATACGTAGGTTTTCCTCAGAATCCTTGAGGATCGATTCGTTAGAACGATTCGAAAAGTAAACACCTGCGTAACATCTTCTCAATTTCTTGTTTTCTCGACAGAGAGGAGTCAGAAGAGGTGAGACATGAGAAGTTGTAATCTTCTTCATCTTCCACGAATCCAAAAGCTTAACATACTCTGAGACTTCCTCATCAACATCTCTATCAATATCTGAATCACCTTCATCATAAAGTTCAACCAACTGTTCTTCTAGGAGAGTTTCCCAATCAACAGTTTTTACATCAAGAAAATGTTTAGATATTGACTTAGATGTGATAGTTCTCTCAGGTGAATCCAAGCTTTTAGAATCATTTGGTAATTTCTGAACTGGTGCGTTATTAGAGATAGACTCGTCCATAATCATATCACTACAAACACAGACTTATAAGGTCTTTAACATGTTTTCCTGCTCTGATACCAATTGAAAAAGCGGGTACCTAACAACACCACCAAATATTTCGCTTAGAAATCTGTATGGACAAACTCGAATATAATTTTAAGAGAATCAACAAGACTCAATCAATTAAAAGTATATCAACGAGTTTATATCTCTCTCTTGATTTGATTTACTCAAGCAGGAACTGCGAGTTCTAATCAAATACAAGGAATAACTTGGATGGTGCCAAAGACCAATATCCAAGGATCAATCAATGACAATCAACAACAAAAGGTTGGATTATTCTAATTGATGATATAAACATACAACCTGTATTATTTAAATTATATAAACAAAGATAATGCGGAAATAGAAATAACACAGACACCATAAATTTTGTTAACGAGGAAACCGCAAATGCAGAAAAACCATGGGACCTAGTCCAGATTGAACACACGCTATATTAAGTCGCTACAGACACTAGCCTACTCCAAGCTAACTTCGGACTGGACTGTAGTTGAACCCTAATCAATCTCCCACTGATCCAAGGTACAATTATGCTCCTACACCTCTGATCCCAGCAGGATACTGCGCACTTGATTCCCTTAGATGATCTCACCCACAACTAAGAGTTGCTATGATCCAAAATCGTAGGCTTTGACAATAAACAAATCTGTCTCACACAGACAAGTCTATCAAAGGATCAATCTGTCTCCCACAGATAAACCCTAAAGGTTTTGTTCCGTCTTTTGATAATAATCAAGGTGAACATGAGCCAATTGATAATCCGATCTTATATTCCCGAAGAACAGCCTAGAGTTATCAATCACCTCACAACAATCTTAATCGTATGGTAGCGAAACAAGATGTTGCGGAATCACAAACGATGAGACGAAGATGTTTGTGATTACTTTTATATCTTGCCTATTAGAGATATCAATCTTAAGCCAATCAATCTGATTGTAATCATACGATAGAAGATGCAAGATCAGATCACACAACTATAATAAAAGTAGTATCGGTCTGGCTTCATAATCCCAACAAAGTCTTTAAGTCGTTAACCTGGTTTTAGAAGAAGAAAACCAAAGGTTAAAGGAGAATCGACTCTAGTATGCAAAATAGTATCACACATAAGGTGTGGGGATTAGTTTTTCACAATACTATATGTCTCTTTTATATAGTCTTTCAAATCAGGGTTTGCAATCAATGTTAGCTTAGTAACAAATCATTCAATATTCACCGTTAGATGAAAAACTTGATTTAGATTCAAGCTAATATTTCTCAACCGTTAGATCGAAAACTTAGCTTGTTACACATACTTGACAATGCACGCTTCTAGGTTTGTTAACCGTACTCAAACGTATGCACTTGTTGGTTCAATAATAGCTAACCAAAAGGTTATCCATATGAGCATCTCATATCAACTATGTTCTTATTCACCATAACTAGTTCAAATGACTTCAAATGAACTAGTTAGAGAGTTGTTCAATTGCAAGGAAATCTTATGTACTACACAAGACACAATTAAAGCAAAGATGATTTGATTCACTTGAATCGGTTCATGAACTTTTATAGCCACGGTTTGCAAAATGCATTCCTTAGTCTTTTTAAGTTTAAGTTCAGAAACCATCTTCAGATATATAACCTTCTTAAGTTCGCAGACTAGGTTCGCGGACTTAAGCAACAGAGCAGAGTTTACAAACTTCAGCAGAAAATCTCGGCAAAAGACCTTCCGCCGGTTCGCAGACTGGGTTCGCGGACTGGTGCTCAGCATCTAGTTTGTCAACTCCAGAATAATTTCTCGGGATGAGAAGTTCTGAGTGAGTTCGCGGACTTGGAAACAAGCCATTCTTCCGGTTTCTCTTGGTCAACAAAATTCGCAAACTTTGGTTCAAGGAATAAGACTTATACATAAATGTGTTTCCACAATAATGCTTATGTCCATTATTGGTTATGTAATCTAAACTCTCATTTCAATCATTGAAACATTCTTAGAGGACGTTATACAGTTGTTACACCATTTCTCTTCAAAGAAATTTTTCAAAGTGATTGAAACATATCATGACTTTCGTAACTAGGCAAAGATAAACTTGATCGAAGCAAAAAGCTTACCAACACATATTTCGAGATATAGATAGGCGAGGTATACTCGTCTCTAAATACCAAATGTGTATAATCCAAGTCTATATATATAGCATACGACTTCTTGTCTCAAAGAGTAGGATATAGAGTAGATAGACTTTTGAGTGATAGATAAGTTCAAGTCTTCACATACCTTTTTGTAGAGAAGTTCCACCGGTTTCTTGAGTAGTTCTTCTGCTTTTATGATGAATCTCCATGAAGTCCTTGAGCTCAACTACACTTTCTATCCTAGTCCGAGACTTAGCTATAATAGACTAGAAATCAAGACTTATAGTTTTGATCACTAACATTGACAAACATGCTTGAGATAACAACGCATGCGAGGTTGACCGAGCAATGCTCTAACACCCTTATATAGTCTTCAAATCAGGGCTTGCAGTCAATGTTACCTTGGTAACAAAGCATTCAATATTCACCGTTAGATGAAAACCCGATTAGACTCAAGCTAATATCTTTCAACCGTTAGATCGAACTCAGCTTGTTACACAAATAAAAAGTGACTTCATCTAGACATGAATAACCCTAACTAAACGTTTACACCTTGTTGTCTCAATAATAGTTAACCGAAGTTATCCATATGAACACTTTCATATCAACCTTATTCATCTTAACCATAAATAGTTCAAATGACTCAAATGAAACTAGTTATAGAGTTGTTCAATTATTTATATTCTCATAGAAGTATACAAGACACAATTGAAGAAAAATCGGTTTTGATTCACTCGAATCATTTCATGAACATTATAGTCACGGTTTGCAAAAGATTGCATTCCTTAATATATAAATGTATTAGTTCATAAAAAAACCGATTTTAGAACATAACCTACTCAAGTATGCAAACGGGTACGCATACCTAAGTGGCCGGACTAAGTTTGGGTTCGCCAATACGAGAACGGGTACGCATACCACCAAACTTAGTTGAACTCCGGAAATTGGACTTACGCCAGTACGCGAACGGGTGCGCATACCTAGTTCCCGAACTTTCATTAACCAACCAGTACGCATACGGGATGCATACCATGGTTCCCGGACTTGGAATAACTTGCAACAATTAGCATACAAGTACGCATACTGTGCTAAATCCAATCACGGTTAATTTATTCTAAACTCTCATTTAAATCATTGAAACATCCTTAGAAGACGGGAATAGCTGTCTCACACAAACTATTAGCTTCGAAGCAATTATCAAGTGATCGAATGATCAATACGAAACATTCCTAGTGTACATCAAATGACTGTCTCACACAAATCCTGTAAGATGTTACCAGGCGATTTTCACATGATCATCCTTTGACTTTCGTCAAAAATATAAGATGAACTTAGTTAAAACGAAAGCTTACCAACACATATTTAGAGAAATATGTAAGCGAGTTAAACTCAGCTCGAAATATCAAATGTGTATAATCGAAGTCTATATAGCTATACAACTTTTGTCCCAAATAGGAGATAGAGAAGATAGACTTTTGAGTGATAGATGTGTTCAAGTCTCCATATACCTTTTGTTGGCGAAGTTACACAAGCTTAATAGTTCTTCGTCTTAAATCGATGAACGCCGTGAAGTCTAAAGCTCAACTACACTTTATATCCTAATCCGAGACTTAGCTATACGTAGAATAGAAATCAAGACTTATAGTTTGCAACTAAAATTGACAACAAGATTGAGATAACAACGCTTGCGAGTTCGACCGAGCAGTTCTCTAGCACAAGATACAAATTCTATAAGAAGTGAGTCTTATAATCGATCACAATTAGATGGACGTATCTACTAAAATTGAATACGTTCAACTTGCATAAATCTAATTATAAAGATAAACAATATAATTCGGAAAAGGAAAAACACAAGACACCAGAAGTTTTCTTAACGAGGGACCTCGTCTAGATTTAAACACCAAACTGTATTAAGCCGCTACAGACACTAGCCTACTATCAGACTTCAGAGTAGAATGTATTGTAGACTAAATCCACCTCCAAGTGATTCAGTTAAAATCGTGCTCATTACGTCTCTTGAACCTCGCAAGGCTCTACGCAATTGATTCCCTTAGTTGATGTCCTTTACAGCCTAAGAGTTTTTTCATCCGAAGTGAAGACTTTTGATACCAATCTGCCTCTGACAGATAATCCTATTTGATTTCTGTTTAGATCGAAGATCAAGGTGAGGAAATAAGACAAAGCTAAGATAACCCTACAAATCCGGAACTTACGACTCCCGAAGAGAAACCTATATTCTAAACTACGTCTAAAGAACAATCTTCAAAAGAACAATTAAGATCATTTTTCATATATCTATCTTGAGGAATCATAGAGTCTGAGACGAAGATAACTTTGCGATTACTATCTAACTTGCCTGAAAGAGATTACAAAACCTCGATAACAGAAAAAAAAGATCAGGATACACGAATTATCAAGGTAAAGATATTCGGACCAAGCTTCACGAATCCCTAAAGCAAAGTCTTTTATTTGTAGGACTAGTTATGTTTCTCGGAGGAAACCTAGGTCCATAGAGGACGACTCTATAATCAACTAGCACACAAAGTGTTAGGGATTGAATTTCCTAGTTGATAGGGACGGTTGGTACAACCCTTAGGCTTGTTCATGAGTCAGGGTGCAACGGTTCGTGAACCGGGTTTTCCAACCCTACAAGCTTACTGAACTCAGTTTACCATGGTTCATGAACCGGGTTCATCAACTGCTAGCCTTTAGTTCACAATGATTCGTCAGCTGTACCCATCTGACGCTTTGCGAACTGGGTGGCTAACCATCCTGTATTTCCGAAAACTCAGATATCTATAGTTTGCGAATTGGTTCGCCGACCTACCTTGAACGAAAATATCAGATAGTTCAATATTTCTTTCTTATAATGTTTGAAACATTCCCACAGATAAAATTAGTTGCACGTGCAATTTTCATTTGATCCATAAATTAATTCACACAATAAATTGTTTAAAACTAATATTTTTAAGGATTGTTGAACATCTTTGCTTAGATAATTTTTCGAGATTTTTTACAAGACAAGCTTGACTCGAAACTTCTTCTTTGTCAATCTACTATAAGTAATGAGACATCGTCCCAGAAAGATAGAATGGTAATATATTGAGTAAAATATAATGGTTTAGTCTTCACATACCTGATACAGAAGTTCTCCAAATGTCTTCGTCGATCTCCAGTCTTCGAGGCTGATGTCTGATACTCAACTACTAATTTCTAACCTAATCTGAGACGTGACTTAGTAGACTAAAAATAAAGATATAGTTTTGATCATATAACATTAACAAAAAGCTTGATACAACAAAAAATGTGGGTTCAATCGAGAAAACCTAAAAAACGTCTCCTAGGTATTCGTTTCTCCTTCTTATAGATCCCATGAATATTACTCAGAGAAAATTGGTATCTCCTCGAGCTATAATTCGGTTCTGTCTACAAGGAGGGCACTACTCTGCTTCACACATAGAATTCAAGATTTCCCGAGTTAACAGACTTTTCTGGATGTGCGAGACATATGTTGGGTTATGGTCATGTACGAACCATGTTAGATCGTGCACAAAGTAATACGAGCTATTCAAGCACCTGGAGATTTGTTTATCTATCATGATATACGAGGTATGGTAGCTTTGCTCGCTCGTTGGTGTATTCCTTGAAAAAGCGGGGGTACAACAACCACACCCAATATTTCGCTTAACAATTTTTATGGACAACTCAATATAATTCCAAGAGAATCAACTAGACAGTCAGACTCAATCAATGGACTTAATTACTAAATCATAAAAACAAGGTAATAGAGCATCCTCCTTCGTGGAGCGGCTGGTGGACCGACTTGTGAAGCGGCTAGTGGAACATCTAGAAGGCAGAGAGGTCGAACCTGTGAAGACCTCTAAGGATATTGAAACAACCTATAAACTAAAAAGGTCTTTCGTTAATTTCCTGCCACATCTCCGCAACTATTTGGATCAATTCATCTTGAGTTTCACCTTTAATCCTATTTGGTTAACTTGCATTACCATACCCAGAAATTGGTTGACAGCATGACTAGTGTAGATTGAAAACAAGAAGATATTCCAGTAGCATCACAGTTTCTCAAGTTTCCTGTTTCTGCAATGAACATTGCAAAATTCTTTGCCAGAAAGACGTTTGCATAAAATTCATATTGTGGATATTATTTCTTGTTTGAAAAACATAAGCTGTGCAAATTGCTGAATCTTCTTCCAGAGAAAACTTAGGACCACGAACTATGATTGACATTTTTTGAGATTGAAAGATTTTGAGATTAAATCACGAAGATTGAAGTGAAATTATGAAGAATGTGTAGATGTAGAAGGTGGAGAAGGTTTGATTTTGGAGTTGAAATCAATTCAATTTATAGGGAGGGAATTCATAATCGTGGTATGGATTAGCCGTTGCCGGCTCAGTCAGAACTTCACGGCTCTATAGGAGACAATGCTCGTCTCTGTTATAGCCGAGCCCCGATTTTGTGTGCACCACTCGGTCCAGATAAAATCGATCGTCTCAGACTGAGTCGATCGACTCAATCTGAGACGTGATACAAGCCCTTTGATTCGATTATTTGTTCATCTGTTTTAATAATTTGCCATCCCAATATAGGTGTATAATGGGCAAACATTCTCATTTGTTGATCCCATTGGAATTGCTCTAACCTGTGAAGTTAGGGCTGAACATGGTTTCGGTTTTCCACTGGAACCAGACCAAACCAGACCAATTAGAAAGAAACCAAATCGAACCATTTCCTAATGGATTGGTTACGGTGTAGAAAGTGAAAAACCGATAGTGTTGGTTTTGGTTTGATTTGACCTATAAAACAGAACCAAAAACCATTGGAAAACCGATTAATTTTTAAACTTAATTTCTACCGTTGATTTACAAGTATTAGATTCTACCCATTGATTTAGGGGATAAATAGAAACCCTAAATCTAATATTTCATTATGATACTCTCCATCTTTCTCTTTCTCCTTCTCTAAGTCGCCTCCCTTCTCCACCGCCAACTACAGCCGCTGCTACTCGACTTTTTTCTTCCCGTCTTCCTTTTTTTTTTATTTGTCAATAACTAAATTAAGATATATTATATATCTTCTTTTGATCTCTAGAATTAGAATAAGCTTTAACTATTCTTGATATTTTTTATATTTTTATTTTGTCTGTAAATTTGTGTAAACCAGTACTATCGGCAACTATGATTTTTATATCTGTAAATTTCTGTTTTTTTTTTTTGATTTTACATAATTATTGGTTAACCAAAAACCACTGGGACAAACCGAAACCAACTGGAACCATTTGAAAACTGAACCAATGGTTAATGGATTGGTTTGGTTTAGATTTTTAGAAACCAATAGTATTGGTTTCGATTTTGGTTTGGCTAGAAACCGAACCAAAACCGACCATGAACAGCCCTATGTGAAGTATTCAATCAAGACTACAGCCTCCAACCACGAGTTTTGAATCAAGTTCAAATTGCCCTTTCACCGATCCTAGATCCCTTGCCCAACTAACTTAGTCGTCAATAATAAAATGCCTTGCCGTTATTTTATTATTTTATTATAAAAAAAATACTGTAAATAAAATTCGTTTTATCCGTTGCCTTATAACTAGTGTTGTTTCCTTCCTCCCGCGATTCCGATCCAATGGCTTCCCTCCATTTTCCCGCAATGTCCACTTCCTCCTCTCCGAGATGCCAAGCCCTCCTAGTTTCTTCTCTTTCAAAACCCCTAATCCCATCGAATCACTTTCATGGCTTTATGATTTCACGCCAAATTATCCGAAACATAGGTTTTCACTATGCTCGTACCGTAAGGAGTCATTCAAGAATTAGGGCAGAAGTATTGGAGGAGAATAGAGAACCCATGGTTCCACCTTACAATGTTTTGATTACTGGCTCAACGAAAGGTGGTTTTCTCAATTTTCTTAATTTACATTTGTTTTTAAGTTGATTCTTCGGGTTGGTTAGATACATGTTAATCCATTAGGGTTCAGTCAAATGATTTGTGAAGTTATGGATTAGTATATTTCTTTATTGAATTCGACGATCTAGTCTGAAAACAGTTTCTTTCTACCTGAAATTAGCTCGTTGTTGGGTCTAGGCATACTACATCACCCTTAGTTAATCTCCTTCGTTTTCAGGTTCTTAGTTTCTCATCCTCATAGTCGAAACTTCAATTTACTAATTTTTTAATACAGGAATTGGATATGCACTTGCTAAAGAGTTTTTGAAGGCAGGCGACAATGTACTAATTTGCTCAAGATCAGGTAAAATTTTGACCTCTGACATGCTGTATTCTCCAATCTAGCAGATGTCAGATAGTGTCTCCGATTCTTTCCCAAATACTTGCTTAGAACTGTAAAGAAAATTTTGCATGATTTCTAAGAGGAAGTAGAGCAATAGATCCTCTTTGCCATAGTCACTTTCAGGGAACTTACCCTTGCCCTGATGGCATGCACATGACCTGAATTTTGAGCTCATCATCATCTATTTCACAGCTTCAGTACCTTTGTCTTCTTTCTCGAGAACACATTGAGAGATGCCCACCTCCAAGGTCCCCTCTGTGACTTCCCCTTGCCATTGATGGTTTTGACCCATTAGGCTAGTATTTTATAAGCTACCAAAGACATCTCCCCGAATTATCCAGGGCATGCGCTATTGTAATTTTATAAAACACCTAACAGTGGTATGACAAACACTTGCCGCCACCAAGTGCACGGAGCATCATATTTTTTTCTCCAATAATTGGGAATAATTAAATAGGTTGTTACCTTGTTGTTCTCTCTGCATAGCCCCCCTTTAGTGCTCTACTTTAATCCTGTGAAAAGAAAATACTAGTGCCACTGGAAGTTGGTAACGTTGTTTCGCATTCCAACACCTCTTCTATGTTGGTTATCTGTCAGCTGAGCGGGTGGAATCTGCAGTTCAGAACCTACGGAAAGAGTTTGGGGATCAACATGTGTGGGTACCCCCTTTATCTCTGCCTTTATTATTTATCAGTTATTCACTTTGAAATATGGTTCTCCTGTTATTGATGGATGTAAAGAATCATTCAATGGTTTCTTATTTATTTCAGGGCACAACCTGTGATGTTAGAAAAGGGGAGGATGTCAATGCATTAGTGGCCTTTGGTTGTAGCAAACCTAAAAGCATAGATATATGGGTATGATTTCAACATTATTTCACGCTTGCCTAGTTTTGGGATTTGCCACTTAGCAAGCTTCTCAGTGTAGTAAGTTCATATGGATGTTTTTTTTTAGAATGTGCCTGTCTTCAATTTGCATCCTCCTTTTTATCTTACTGAGAAAGATTGCAGATCAATAATGCAGGATCAAATGCTTACAGCTTTAAGCCATTAGCTGAAACGTCAGATGAAGATCTTATGTAAGCTTTCATCGGTAGAGTCATTGTTAAAATTTTGGTCTCTTTGAGACCGATGTTACGTAACTGGCTTGCGATGTGTCATATAAGATGAGACAGTTTCCTTTTGCAGTGAAGTCGTAACGACGAATACTCTTGGGTTGATGATATGTTGTAGAGAGGTAAGAAGTGAAGATAATTCACTTGTACAATGTCCTAAAATATGTCTTACTAGACCAGACCTACAATGACTTGTGGTAATGGATGATGATGTGTAGGCAATAAAGTTGATGCTCAATCAGCCTCGAGGAGGTCATATATTTAACATTGATGGAGCTGGTTCAGATGGAAGGCCAACTCCAAGGTGCTATTTGTTTGAGCTAATTTATATGGCCATTTAAATTCAGATCGTTGTATTTGCAACGCCATTGTTGAAAATAATGATTTTTTTTTTTTGAAAGAATTTAGTGGTGAACGGAACATAAGTCTCGCTTTCAAACCTGAAAGAGTTAATGACTTGATTTTCCTTTAGATTTGCTGCATACGGGGCTACGAAGCGCAGTGTGGTGCATCTCACAAAGTCATTACAGGTACATTCAGAAATTTCTGTAGAGATTTTCGTAGCAGATTTTCTTTGCTTTATAATGCAGATATATTAATATAAGCTAAAATCGGTTGTTATGGGGAGATGATTTGTTAATTCCCAATGGGGTATCAAATTGCCAACTCTTGTACGGAATTGGCCTTTCGATAAAACTTCTTTATTTTTATGTGAATTTCTTTTCAAACAAAATCTTTTAGGTCTTGTTGAATTAACTTCATGATGTTCCACAGGCTGAACTGCAGATGCAAGATGTTAAAAATGTAGTGGTGCATAACCTTTCGGTAAGTTCTAATATTTTGCTTAGAATCTATAAATATATTTTCAAAGTGTGGTTATGCATCCTTTGGTGGCACTACTTAGGTTATGTGTGCATTATCGCTGAACTATGTACAACGCTCATTTAACTTACAGCTTTCAAGGTGTTTCATACCTTGTCTTCTAATACCTGTATGTATCCTCACCTGGATCACTTCATTTTGTCATTTTCCAGCCGGGGATGGTTACAACTGATCTTCTTATGTCTGGGGCCACGACGAAGCAGGTTGAATACATAACTTTCTCCACTTGAACTTTGTCAGAGGATCTTTCTCTTGAGACTGACCCATATCCTCAATTGCAGGCTAAGTTTTTCATTAACATCCTGGCAGAACCAGCTGAAGTGGTAGGATTTTATCACCCCCTCCCTAAACAATGTTGTAGTCAATATGTCAAAATGTGTTCATAAACAGGTTTTGTCCTTAAGATCTTTTTGGTTCATCGTTCCAGAATGTAGCCTACATACCATAAGATATCACGTTTGCTACTTATCCCATACACTAGTCATCCATTTACATGCTGATACTTGGGTGATGTGTACATTTATTTCATTCGGTTGGCTTAAGGATAACAGACACACAAGCTAGGTCAGATAGTCTGGTGGCTGACTGCACTTTGAGAAATTTTAGGCACTTGTCACCTTTAAATGGCTCATTTTTCTCTTAAAAGAATCATTTACGACGCCGGCCTTCCTGTTCTGAATACATAATAAATATATTGTGCCATATCTCTGTATATATCCATGCAGATCCTTCAGAATAAGTCTCATATTCCAGTGGGGGCACAAATCCTGTGCACAGATAGTTTGGTTTATGTATACAAGCTTGCAAACATATGTCTCTCTCTCTGTATGTATGTGATCATCAACGGGAGTAATTTGTCTTCTGTTCTTTTTTGATCTCCCTGCAGGTTGCGGAATATCTTGTTCCAAACATCAGATCCATCCCTACCAATGGATCTACAAAGCCCACTTACATTCGTTTCCTCACTGGGTTGAAAGCCTACTCACAGATATTCTCAGTTAAGCACGTTCCGTGTTGTTATATTTTGTTTGTCAGGGATCTTGTAGATCTTCATGATTTCAGGTTTTTTTCCATAGCAGGTGAATTCCCCGAACCTGACTTATTTTCTTCTTTCTTTGTTGTCTTTCAGAGGTTCGCATTTGGTGCCAGAAGAAATAGATATGTGTTAGAAGAATGAATATCCATGTAAGTAGTGTAAGCATATAGTTGCTGATCTCTCATTCTTAACAACCAATTTGTATAATACTGTGATCTGCTTAGGAAGATATAACTGGAAAGTGTGACCAATTATTCTGGTCACCATGTAAAATTTGTGTAATACCTCAACATGAGAACTTTGTGAACAATGATTTATTCGAGGGGATGTAAAGTTTAGGGAAATTAGGGAACCATACCCCAATATAAGAACACTTCCGCAGCCATTATTTTTTTTTTGGGGAAGACTAGTCTTGTTTCGTTTGATGAGTCAATGTCTCTGTAGTACAATGGCAAAGTCCGGGTGATGCTTCAGTGACCTGAGGTTGTCAGCACTAAATCTTTTATCGATCAAAGATAACTTCTTTAAGGAAATAGGATTCAAACGAAGCTAAGGCTCTAAAACTTTCAAATGGCTAAAGGCGTCACATTAATAAACCTGGCTTAAACAAACTGCCCCAATCAAAACCGTTGAGAAAAGAGTTTTGGTATAAATCATTAAAGCATTTTGCCTTTTTATTTATTTATTTTTATTTTTATTTGAAGCAAATGGCTGATTGCCCACACAGGACTATTAGAATATTTTGCCTGCAACTCCTCATATAGCTTGTTCGAATAGAGATGTTCTTATGTGACTGGGGAATTTGTAATTTTTTGATAGGAAGCATTTCTACTTTCTCATCTGGTAAGGGTGAGAAATTGTGATGGGGAAATGGAGATGGCCGCTTTACTGTTGCCGTTTACCAGGATCTAGCTTACTGCTTACCCATTTGTTAGTGTAAGCTGGGTGTAAAAAACACTGTAAACAGGAAGTGGATAGATCCTTACTTCTAATGTCGTCTAGAGTTGGAAAGAGAGAAAAGGGATGCCTGAAAAATGCAGGCATATCTTTTTCAGTGGGGTTCTCCTTCCACGAGCTCCATAAACGTTCTGTTAGGGCAAAGTATAGGCTCTTTCCACCCGTTCAAATTGAATCTTTTAATCCCTTATCGTCCTCGTATCCAACATCGTAGTTCTGTAATCTCAGCATCATCATCTAATAAAGGAGAGCAAAATCACTATGCCGTCCTTGGTCTTTCCTCTACAGCTTCTTCCACTGACATCAAACGAGCTTATCGTAATCTCGCCTTAAAGGTTACCCCCCCCTCTCTCTCTCCCCAACTGTTTGATGAGTTTTCAAATTAGGTAGGTTTACGAATGAATTAGATTTTGTAGAAATTATTTTCTTCTTTCTCCTTTATGTATGAAATGAAACTATCAAATCCCATAAATACCTTACTGATTTGCAATCTTATTCATGATTTATGGAAACTGGAAACTTAAGAGAGGGAGAACACTCAATGGGCTCATTTTGCAGTCACTTAGGGTTTTGTTGTTCTTGCATTCTCACAGCATTTTGACCTTAAATCATTAGAGTATTTCTCACATAAGCATCATCTAGACTTCAGGTTCATTTCATTTCACTACATATAAAGATATTGAAAGCTGAGAATGTGGTGGTTTGCAAATGATGAAGGATGTTAGGAGATTGGTGTTTTTTGTTTGATGCCATAAACCTGTTTCCATACCTTTAAAGTGTTATTAAATTCTTAACACAGCTTTTTAGAATTCAAAGTGAGTTGTAGATAGGGCTGAACATGGTTTCGGTTTTCCACTGGAACCGGACCAAACCAGACCAATTAGAAAGAAACCAAACCGAACCATTTCCTAATGGATTGGTTACGGTGTAGAAAGTGAAAAACCGATAGTGTTGGTTTTGGTTTGGTTTGACCTCTAAAACAGAACCAAAAATCATTGGAAAACCGATTAATTTTTAAACTTAATTTCTACCGTTGATTTACAAGTATTAGATTCTACCCATTGATTTAGAGGATAAATAGAAACCCTAAATCTAATATTTCATTATGATACTCTCCCTCTTTCTCTTTCTCCTTTTCTAAGTCGCCTCCCTTCTCCACCGCCAACTACAGCCGCTGCTACTCGATTTTTTTCTTCCCGTCTTCCTTTTTTATTTATTTGTCAATAACTAAATTAAGATATATTATATATCTTCTTTTGATCTCTAGAATTAGAGTAAGCTTTAACTATTCTTGATATTTTTTTTATTTTTATTTTGTCTGTAAATTTGTGTAAACCAGTACTATCGACAACTATGATTTTTATATCTGTAAATTTGTGTTTTTTTTTTTGGTTTTACATAATTATTGGTTAACCAAAAACCACTGGGACAAACCGAAACCAACTGGAACCATTTGAAAACTGAACCAATGGTTAATGGATTGGTTTGGTTTAGATTTTTAGAAACCAATAGTATTGGTTTCGGTTTTGGTTTGGCTAGAAACCGAACCAAAACCGACCATGAACAGCCCTAGTTGTAGAGGATTAAGGAATGAGTGTACACCACCCAGCTCAGTTGTTTGGTGAACTTCCTCTTTACCATCTGATAAGGATAAATCTCTTGGAGAGGAAGACCATCTACACCCTGTGTATTTCCCTTTCTTTTGGACCAAAAACAAGCCACTGTGTTTAGGTCCAATAGTAAAGGAAGTCAAAATAGGCCTCCTCGGTTGTAAGGACTCATATGTGGATGAATCCAAGTGGTCATCCAATGTTCTTCTGCGCCAGACATGAAGGTCTATCTGAGATTTTAAAAACAATAAATAAAATATTTCTTGAGTTCAAACTAATTTTTAGAATATAAAAGATTGTATTTGTTCCGCACAGATCTCCAATGTCCATCTAGATTTTGGCGTGGGCTTCCCATGGTGGGAAAGACTATGCAACACACTTAACTCCCTAGGTGTAGGGAGACTCCCTTTGGTGTGGATGATTTTTCCGTCCATGCCATAGGAGTTACCCTTACATGACAACTAAAATGCAGTGCATAATGATCATTTCAGCTGCCAAGTGACAGAAGGGACAGAGAGTTACACGAACGGCTGTCAGACTTTCTGTTAGGATCCTAGGTTAAATAGCAGATTTTACGCTCCTTATAAGTAATTGCTTTTGAGGTGTATCTGTGTGTTGAGCGTAAAGTTTAATTGATTCACTTAGGATCCTAACACCTTTTCGTGTAGTAATATGGTATACCTGCTACTGCATGCATCCTAAAACCTACACAGCTTTAAAAAAATGTTGATATTCTTGGAATTTAGGGAAACACATATGTATCTCAAACCTATCACTTCATAGAATTGAAGTTTGAACCAAGGAGTTGACTCAAACTCATGTATTTGGGCACATTTTTTCCCACATATGGTTGTCAACCTTGCTATCATCCATAAGAGGACTTCAATTATGGGGGTTATCCTAGTACTCCATGCCTATTGTAGTAGCGTTTACTTGAGAGTTTAGTATGGTAGCAGAAAAATAGTTGTACGCATGTTTCTCGTAGCATTTTCTTTTACTTTATCATCTTGTCGCTGGCCATGCTCCTCTTCTTTGATTGCTTTATACATCTTCTAGTTTGCTTGGATTAGCCACATATCCCTGACATCAGGTACTGGCGGTTTGGACTCTGTAATCATTATCTTTCTTTCTCTCCTCGACCTGTTTACCTTATTAAAAGTTTTAAGTTGTGCCTTTCAAATTACCTTTTCGTTTATGTTGTTGAAATTTTCGCTGTGCTAGTTCTAACTACCGTTCTACTTAAAGATGACTTCTTGTTCAGTTTTTAGGATAATGAACTCGCTTCTTACCTTGTATTGCAATAATGATTTCAGTATCATCCTGATGTTTGCAAGGATTCACAGTCTGGAGAGGTTTTCAAAAGCATTCGACTTGCATATGATGTCAGTATCTCCTCAACAACACTAACTGCCACTTTTCATGACTTGGCTTTCACCTTGAACCTTATAAAAAGTAGCAAATTTACTGTCATTATCTGTCTTGTTCCTTCAAACAGGTGCTTTCAAGTGCACAAACAAGAAACCAGTACGATCATGCACTTCAATTTAGCAAAGACGGTCCCAATTCATGGAGGCCAAAGTCAACCTAAAATTATGCAGAACTAGATGAGGAGGAAACAATCAGGATATATAGGTGGGCAGAGTTGAGGAGGCAAATGCGCAGTGAGAAGTACTGGCAGCAACGTGAAGCAACCTCGTACGGTGAAGACAACACTGATGAGGAGGAAGAAGAAGACGAAACTTCAAATGAAGAGAGAGGATCATTCATTGAAATCCTGAGATCTACATTCTTCATCCTATTTTTAGTACAGATGATAGGATCTCAATTATCTCTCTTACTCTGCAGTTTCACTGCCTTGATAGACGAGAAGTTGCACGCTGGATACAAAATTGGTTATTTGGTTGCATGGGTTTTGGGTGGCAGAGATGGAATTTTACTCACTCTGTGCCTCTCTTTCACAAGTTGGCTCTGTGGTAAAAGCAGTAGCAGTCACATTGCTGCAACGGTGGTAGCCATGTGGGTTGGGACTATTCTGGCGAGGTATGCTCCACAAGGTGCACTCCTAACACTTCTGTATATGTCTCTTAAGCTACAAGATCATTTACGCTGAGCTTTAACTGTTTCCTTACTTTAATTTTTCATGTCTCTGTATGTACATAATAGTTTACACTCAACGAATCTTGAGGAACACGTTTAAGCTCGGTCATAATCTGGAAAGGATATTTGCTAGGGTTTATCGTATCACTAAACCATTTTTTGGATTTGTTTCATATTCCATTCAAAATGCTTTTGGTTAGTTTAGCATTGTTTGGATGAAAAAAAACTTATGAAATACAAAAAGAGAAAGAAAAGAAAGATGTATGGGGGTAATAATAGTAAAACAGAAAGGTAAGTCAAAGATTGTCTCAGTGAAGAAAAGCATCATTCTCTATCTCTAATAAAGAGAAACGTGAGGGGGTTGTCATAAACATAAAGATTAAGCCTAGGTTAATTTAAAAAGAAAAAAAAGCTTATTATCTTCTCAAAAAATCAGTGCCATATACTTCCATGGAATATCATCATAAACATGTGTCTTCTCATAATTTAAGATTTTTATCCATCAGTGGACCAGCACTAACTTTATACTAGCATTCACTTTTTCTTTTTAGTTTCAGAATGGCATAATTATGCCTCTAGGTTCAGTCGACCTCTCTCCATTGAAGTTTTCCACTGTAATCACACTCTGCTTACACTTCCTAGAAATGACTTTTCTACCAAACTGGAACCGTGTCTGTGAAACTGGAACTGTCTCTGATGTGGCTGCCCGCATACACAGGTAGTACCCAGACTGCTACTCACGGGGTTTGGCATCCAAAGACTCAGGTCAGAATACTTTGACGCATCCCTCTAACCAAAGTCCAAGAAGTCTATGTTCCCTGTTTAATGATCTTATGGACATGTGATCGAGATTCAACACCACAACTTGCTGTCCTATTTATGTAAGCAATACCCGGCCAAAAGACATGACAAATCCAATGTGTTCCTTTCAAACGATAAACACTTACTGTAAAGAAGCATTGGTAATAAAATGATTAGAGTCGCGGACTCACGGTAGTAAGAAGCAAAAGTGTGGTGCCCCAAATGTAGAACATGGGCGTCAATATCAATGAGTCATTTGAAAGGAATAACGGTACGCGCCAAAAAGAGCATTAACTAAAAGCGGGGTCACTGACAAAAAGGGAGAGCAAATACCGCCAGAAACCGAAAGTGAAAGCTTACGGCAGATGTATACTTCGCATATACAGTAGTCTGGTATTGTTGTTGATGTGAAAGGACTACTGAAACCTACATGATACGTTTTTTAAAACCCGGTAATAATACATGTGGCAGAATTAGAATCTTGCAAAGTAACTAGTATATATTTACTTAAACAAAGTAATTGTGTTGATCACAAAAATAAAAAATATTAGTATTGAGAAATGATTTTGGAAGAAATTGATAACATTGAAATGTAATAATTGTTGACAAGAAGAAGAACAACCAAGTGAAAGACATAAAAGATTAGTAGTAGAATCTTTTTTTCAACCTTTGTACTTTTGCCAAGCACTTAATTTTAGCCATATACACTTCCAAGTAGTGATACAAACTTAAATCAATCAGAAACCTAAATTTAATTCTTTTCTATCTTAATCTTACTTTGGTGGATAGTCTTTTTCTTAAACCTAATTTGTTTTTCAATTACTTGTAAATTAAGGTAAAGATTATGGTGTTGATTTTAAGTTTAGCTGTTACAGAAGTTTTTTCTTTATACTTCTGTCTACAAGAAGCAGAAGAATCTTTGCTTTTTTCTTTTTTGGCCTTTGGAATCCATCAATGGCGTTTAGTCGAAGTTTCAAAAGCAAATATAGATAGATAGAAAGAGAAAGAGTGGTGTAAAAATGGAGAAATCTCAGTGAGTGAGAGAAAAAGTGGAATAGAGACACACAGATTGTTTCTTGTTTGTATTGGTTTTCACTAAATTCCGTAAGATCTCCAGCTCGATTTGTTTTGGATTCTCTTTTTAACTGTGACTTTAAAATGTCTTTTATCTGTACTACAACACCACTCAACTAGACAGATTGACTCTTGATTAAACCCTACTACTAACTTGTAAGGAGTACACACAAGCAGCTATCAATTGTGATTTATCTTTCAAGAGTTGGTAAATCTACGGATTTGTTTCCTGTTTCAAGCCTATTCTTAAAATTAGGGCTACTATTCAAGAGTAATCTTTAAGAAAGAAAAAAAGCTGATAATTGAAATTATCTGGTTGGATTTGTTTTTCCTCTGTGCACAACATTCTAGGAACTGCAAGCAAATGTTTCTTTCAAGAGAGGAGAAGACAAATTTATTCACTGGTTCTTTTCTATTTTATCAATTTTAAATTACACTCCCAGCCAGAACTCATCAGACAGAGTCTCTTCAATCAATTTGTTCTGTGTGGAGTGGACCCTGTCTTATTGTTGTAGGCAGAACTCCTGTGGTCTTGCAGAGAGAAAAAGAAAGAGATCATTGTAATGGAGTTTTTGCTACTGGTGGTCTTGTTTCATTCTTTGTTTCTGCAGCTCCTATAAGCTAAAACCCTTCCATTTTACAAACAGTGATCATGGTCATGGCAAGAAAAAGAATCTCTACTTCAATCATTCTGCTGGTTTTGTTTTTGTTTTCCATCACAGTTCCTTCTTGTTGTGCGGAGACATTGCCATCTTCTCAAGCTCAAACACTGAAAAGAATCAGAAAACTTTTGAACATTCCAACTCTATTAACCAACTGGAGAAACAGTACAGATGTCTGCAACATTGAACCAACTCAATCTTTAACTGTTGTTTGTTACGAAAAGAGTATAACCCAGCTTCATATTACTGGTAACAAGAGTACTCCTTCTTTACCACATAATTTCTCAGTTGAATCTTTCTTTACTAGTCTTGTTAAACTTCCTACTTTGAAAGTTCTTTCATTGGTTTCTCTTGGTTTATGGGGTAATTTACCCTCTAAAATTTCTCGATTGTCTTCTCTTGAGATACTTAATATGAGTTCAAATTTCTTGTATGGTGATATTCCTCAAGAAATTTCTTCACTGAGGAACCTTCAAACACTAATACTGGATGACAATTTGTTTACGGGCCGAGTTCCTGGTTCACTTGGTGAGCTTCCAGTTTTAACTGTTCTGAGTTTGAGGAATAATTCACTAACTGGTTCTTTACCTAGATCATTTAGCTCCTTGGAAAATCTCAGAGTTGTCGCGCTTTCAATGAATCGGTTGTCTGGTCAACTGCCCAATTTTAGTAGTTTGAGAAACCTCCAAGTGTTGGATTTGGAAGATAATTACTTTGGACCTCAGTTCCCTAAGTTGGGGAGCAAATTGGTTACTCTTGTATTGAGGAAGAACAGGTTTAGGTCTGCTATTGATTCTGAATTAAGCACATACCGTCACCTTCAAAAGTTGGATATTTCTTTCAACAGATTCGTTGGGCCATTTCCGACGGCATTATTATCTCTCCCATCCATTGCCTATCTTAATATTGCTGCAAACAAATTCACTGGGATGCTTTTGGAAAATGTATCATGCAGTGCTAGACTTGGTTTTGCGGATTTATCATCGAATCTTTTGACTGGAAGAGTGCCTACTTGCTTGGTGTCTAGTTCTAGAAACAGAGTTGCGCGATATGCAAGAAATTGTCTAGCAACTGGAGATCAAAATCAGCATCCTTATTTCTTTTGCCGTAATGAGGCTTTAGCAGTGGGAATAATACCCTCTTCACAAAAGAAGCAAAAAAGAGCTGCTAAAGCAAAGATTGTCTTAATTATAGTCGGAGTAATGTCGGCAATAATTGCACTAGTGGGTCTGATTATTTTCTTGGTAATGAGGAGAGAAAATGCGAAGAGGATGGTGAAAAGGCCACCTCCAAGATTGATAACAGAAAATGTGTCAACTGGTTACACCTCAAAACTGCTATCTGATGCAAGTAAGGCGTCATCTATCAATGTGTTTTAAATACAGTGAGCTATTTTTGAAGTTACGATAACAGTATCTTAAAACATTTCATTTCTCCTTGTTTTCTGTGTAGGATATATATCTCAAACGATGAGACTGGGAGCACTTGGCCTTCCTTCTTATCGAGCATTTTCTCTTGAAGAACTCGAGAGGGCCACTAATAACTTTGCTTCATCGGCTTTCCTGGGTGAAGGCTCTCATGGTCAGGTCTGTGTCCTAAAGTTATGAACACAAATATATTTTTTCTCTGGAAAGTTCCTGTGATTAACTCATCACTTTTTCATCTTGCACATGTTAAAAATAAGTACCTTAGATGGAATATAAAATCCTGCTACAGGCCAATTGAGATTGTTGGGAAAAAAAAGGTCATTCCTCTACTCTATACACATAGCATATCTTGGATCAATTAGCTGCATTAAAATTCCCAAAACTTCCTTAAAAAAAAAAAGAAACTCAGGCCGTGTTAGACGGCTTAGCTTGATGCCAAATTTTTTACAGGTGACAGTGACATGTGTCCAATATGACAACTCACTATGGCCATATTAACTTATCTATGCAGCTTTGTTGTCTTTCTCTTCTAAACCTTTTTTCACCAGGAAAGTCTGGAGTCTTATGCTTGTGCTACTGCACTGTTTTCTGTCGCACTTGCTTATGAAATTGATGTCTTTTTGTCTAAGTATTGTTAGCATGTAGTTATTTTGCAATGATTATGTCTTATAGATCACCAGTATTTGGATATATACTTTCTTGACCACTTTCTGAAGATGAGATCTGACCTTTTTTCTCTTGGCATCTCAGATGTATAGAGGTAAGCTAAACAATGGCTCCAGTGTTGCCATTAGATGCCTGAAAGTGGAAGGAAGGCACAGCACTCAGAACTTTATGCATCATGTTGAACTGATTTCAAAACTCAGACATCACCATTTGGTCAGTTCTCTTGGACATTGTTTTGAGTGTTACCTGGACGATTCAAGTGTCAGCAGAATATTTCTAGTCTTTGAATACGTGCCAAACGGGACACTCCGAAGTCATATATCAGGTAAAAATATCTGTCCCAGCATACCTTTACAGTTTTCCTATTTATCTCTCTTGCATTACTTAGTAATATGAAAACATCTATGCTACTTGTCTGAAAGCAAGATGGAGCGCATCCTATTCAGTCCTAACTATACCTTCCCACAGCCAGTTCACTGTAGATACAGGGTGAAGACCAATCTTTACAACTAGACACTTTCTTGAGTCTTTCGTCATCATCATTTCTTACCTGAACTTCATTTAGCAGAGGGATTTGGGGGGCAAAAACTTACCTGGGCACAACGGATAGCATCTGTAGTTGGCATAGCGAAGGGTATCCAATTTCTCCATGTTGGAATTGTGCCTGGTGTATTCTCAAATAACTTAAAGATAACAGACATACTGCTGGATGAAAGTTTTGTTGCAAAAATCAGCAGTTATAACCTTCCTTTATTAGCGGAGAACATGAGAAAGGTACACCATCCTCCCTTCCTCCAAGCAAAAAACAATTGAGTTGATAGCCTGAACTTGTAATTTTTGTAGGTGGGTGGAGTTTCTACTAGTAGATCAAAAGAACATAGTATCATTGGAAGGTAATTTCAAGTCTTTGAATATCAACATATGAAGAACTACAGGTTACTACTGTTTAAATAATTTTCTTTTATTCTTGGTACAGGACAACTTACCAGGACAAACTTGATGTCTATGATTTCGGAGTAATTTTACTAGAAGTCATTGTAGGAAGGCCAATCACATCTAGGAATCAAGTAACTACTTTGAAGGAACAGGTTTAAGTCTTCCCACATTATTGGCTTCTAGTTTGAACTTTCTTTTCATAACCATACAGGGACTCAAAGTGACTACTGACATGTAACTACACAGTGTCAAATGTAGCTAACTCACTATTACTTATTCAGATGCAAGTGGGGATAACTGCCAGTGATACTGTTCGAAGAAGCATAATTGATCCAGTTGTCTGTGACGGCTGCTCTGATGAATCATTGAAGACAGTGATGGATATTTGTTACAGGACCCTATCATATGAACCAAGTGAAAGACCTTCTATTGAGGATGTTCTGTGGAATTTGCAGTTTGCAGCTCAGGTTCAGGAGGAATGGGGTAGGGATTCTGGCAGCAATAGAGGCTCCCCAGGATTCCATGTTTCCCCTTCACAACCTGGACCATGGCAACTTTCCATCCCTTGAAGAGAAATTACAGATTGTTTTCCCCAGTTGATTGCAGGTAGTAAATCTTGCTTGTACAAGCTAAATGCGATTTTATTAATGAAAGTCAGAGTTGAAGCACGGTTATGTAACAACGAAAGGAACAGATAATAGCCATGTAAAGCGTGCAATTTGCATGGGCCATTGCTGATGCAGACATGCCATCATTTTCAGACTTTGTGGTGCCCAACTTTACCATAAGAAGAAAACCACCCTAGAAAAAGAGGGTGTCATACAGATCTTTTTCTTACTACCACTGAATACAAATACCTTTAAATTTTAGAAAATTCGAGAGTAGAGATCCAATATTTCAGAACTCAGTAAACTTAAGGTGGCAAAAATATACAACATTACACATTTTTTATTTTAATAGGAAAGGAAAATATATTGATCTTAGAAGGAAACCACATCCAGTTTCTCCTTGATCTCGCTAATGAGAGAAAATAACCAGTTTGGGAAGACAGAGTCCCATTGAATTGGGTCATTTCTAAGGTAGTATCCTTAGCAAGAGAGTGAGCTATCTCATTACTCTCCCTAGGACATAATTACATTTCCAAGAACTAAAACAAGCAAGCAAGTGTTTACAGTCACTGACCACACCATCTCATTATTTGTCCATTTGACACTACCTAAGCTACCATTGATTGCGTTTACTAGGTTAAGAAGTCTCCCTCCAGATGCACTTTTCCTGCTCCCACTTCCTTGGCCATTTGATTGCCTCTAATGCAGCATATGCCTCAGCTTGCTCCTCATCCTGGGCTACTGATGGAATGCATTTTACTCCACAGCAATTACCTGCATCAGAGAACATGATCAGTCCAGATCCCATAGTATTATTATCCTTCAAGAAAGATGCATCATCGTTGACTTTCAGGTAATCCCTCTCAGGCAATAACCATGGCTGTACAACTCTGTTTTATACAGCTAGACCTGACCATCAGCTCTACTGGTATTATTCACAGCATACCAATCTGACTAATCAGAGTGTCCATATACATCTGAACCGTGTCAAAAATGATTGCACATCTTATCTTCCAGATGTGCCATAGAGTAAACCCTGCAATAGTGACGTATCTTTCCTGTTCCATCTTGTTAGGAAATCTAAGTTTGTACCAACTAGCTATCAAATCAGAGAGAATTAAACCATTCAAACCAGAATCTAGGGCAAACAAAATTTGTCTAGCGATCTGACAGTCGAGAAGTATATGCTGAGCAGTTTCAGTGGTTTGATTACAGAGAGGACAAATATTTTCAACATCAAAGTCAACTTGCAATTTGCGGAGGCCCTTGGAAGCATTTGTAACTGCTCTTCAACTTGTGATTTGCTACTCGGATCTCTGGATAAAGCTGAAGAAGTAGATATGATCAAGCTTCGAAGAACTCTTGCATTTTCAGAAAATAACGTTACTGCCCCAAGCTCTCTTTGATCTCCACAAAATTGACGGAATTCAAGCACCCTGAGATGCGACAACAAACACTCACGCACTGTAGTTAGTTTCCACACATTATCCTCGCCACATAGACGTGCATTATTTAAACAGAAAGTATGATTGATAAGCCACATAAGATAAAAAACTGAAGGGACGAAAAGCAGAAAACTGACTTCCTTTCTCGCTTTTTACATTCCATCACTAAATAAACAACACATTTTGGGAGATGGGCGACTTACATGAGAAAACACGAGTTTTTCTAGTTTAGGCGAGATTTGAAGCAATCTCATTAGTGCACTACCAATCAAATCAGGAGAACTCCAAACCACCTCAAAGCAAGTTAAATTGTGAAACGAAGGCAACTCATAGAATACATCGTCATCCACACGACATAGAGCCTAATTGCAAGGCGCAATAAAGGAAATTGCAGTTGTCATGTGTTTAATAAACCATAAAAGAATGTAAACAATGACACCTTATCGTCTTAAAATAAACCAAGTCCAACAGCGAAGCTAGTAAACTACTAAGTAAGAGGCATACCCCAAGAAAGCAAGAGCCTGCTACCAGATGCTTCACATTGAAAAGATGTACTAGAAAGTTTGTTGCAATGTTTTCATCCTCGTCAGTCCAATCATTAATATCAGAAAGTGAAATATTGCATCAATTAGCGAAGGAAAACTATGCAGATCATAAACCTCTGCCAGGGTACCTTGTGCTGAAAGACCTCTAAACTTGGCGCATCAATATCAATCTGATGACAAAAAGGAGGAGCATCGGTGATCATACGCTTCAATGTATGAGATGAGATACTTATCTCTGTAATATCTTTAATAATGCAGTTGTTTATTTCTAATTCTTCAAGAACTAGGCAGTTAGAACATAGTTTCGTAATCAAAGGACCATCCGTAAATCTGATATTTTTAAGTCGAAGGACCTTGAGATTTGAAGGTGCACATTGTAATAGACTTTATATTATCCTCTTACCTTATTTACCTTTGGGAGATTATCTCCATTTACTTTGGTTGTAAACACAAGAGATATTATTATGATTTTAATATATATTATATCCTGGGAGAACACTTCTCCTCAAGGAAGTTATCATCAAGCCAAGATGGTATCAGCCCCCTACGATCTTATTTTCTCTAAACCATTAAAATCAATGGCGACAGAACTACTGCAGCTCACAGACATTGCTGAGGCATATAGTTCTATGCATCTACAGCAACCCGATGATGCTTTCTACATGGATACTGGTGCTACCTCGCATCTCACTGCTGATTCAGGTACTTTACATAACGTTTCCAATTCTAGTACTGTACGGTCTATCTTAGTTGGCAATGGCAATAGCATTCCAGTTACTTCTAGTGGTACCAAGCTCATAAACCTCCCTTCTCGCACCCTTGAACTCAAAAATACTCTTGTTGTTCCCGATATTATCAAAAACTTAGTTTTCGTTCGTAAGTTCACCACTGATAATCGTGTGTCTGTTGAGTTTGATCCGTCTGGTTTTTCTGTGAAAGATCTGAGTCGAAGAGGATTATCCTTCGATGCAATAGTTCCGGGGAGCTCTACCCTATCACCAACTCTGCCGTGCCACCACAAATATTGTCCCAGCCTTCCCACATCTCTCTTGCTGTCTGTTCGCCAGATATTTGGCATAGCCGCCTTTGTCACCCCGGCAAGGCTGTTTTAGATGTTCTTCGTACCAATAATTCTATTCATTGTAATAAGAATCAACATTCTATACTTTGTCATTCATGTCAAGTTAGTAAACATGTTCTATTACCCTTTTATGAATCAAATTCCAATACTTATGCTCCATTTGATATCATTCACAGTGATTTATGGACCTCTCCACTACATGTTGATACCGGTTTTCGTTATTATCTTATCTTGCTGGATGATTTCACCAATTATCTTTGGGTTTATCCTCTAAAATTTAAATCCCAAGTCTTTGACAAATTTTTGGAATTTCGATCTCTTGTTCAAACACAATTTGAGCGTAAAATTAAAAGTTTTCAATGCAACATGGGACGTGAATTTGACAACTCTTCTTTTCACAATTTTGCTCGTACTAATGGTCTAGTTTTTTGCTTCTCTTGCCCCCAAACTTCCTCTCAAAATGGCAAGGCCGAACGTATGATACGCTGCGTCAATGATATCACCCGCACCCTTATCCACGCTTCCATTCCACCAAAATTTTGGGTTTATTCTCTCCTTATGACTGTTTATCTTCATAATATTCTTCCCACAAAAATCCTAAATTTTTCTTCTCCTGTGTCTATTCTCTATCAACGCCAACCAACATATGACCATCTTCGTACTTTTGGTTGTCTTTTCTATCCAAATCTCTCTTCCACAACTCCTCATAAACTTGCCCCCCGCTCCACTAAATGTGTCTTCCTTGGTTTTCCTCCCAACCACCGTGGTTACCGCTGCCCTGATCTTGCCACAAACAAAATTATCATTTCCCGTCATGTAACTTTTGACGAGAAAGTATTCCCTTTCACTGATCCTCCAACACACTCTTCTGATAATGATTCCTCCTCTTCGTCTCCCTTTAATTCCCACTACATTTCCTACAGTTCTCCCCCTACTAATTCTACAGTCAACACTTCCTCACCTACTCCACATCTCTACACTCCACCCCACCGGCGCCTTAACACCTTCCCTACTGTCCCCACCATAGACTTTTCAACTTTCTCTCCCACTGCACCGTCCACTATTCCCACTACAGCTTATCCAACTCTCTCTTCCACTGCACCGTCCACTTCCCAGCCCAAAAATACGCTGCCACCTCCTACTTCCACTATCCCCTCTACAACAAACCGTCCCACTCCCTCGGGATCTCTACAGAATTCTGCTCCCACTACTTCGTAGCAAATAAACCTACTGTCACCTCATACTTCCACCGTCCACTCTACAGCACACCATCCCCGTCCTTCTTTCCTGACTACAATGTCCCCCGATTCCACTATCACTTCCGACACAGCACAACACCGTGTTGTGTTACCACCTCCTACTTCTACTACAGATCAACTTCCCACTTCCTCCACTCCAACTCCTACTCCCATCATACCTACATCTCCTACTCGACCTATCACTCGTACCTCTCGTGGCATTTTCCGCCCTATAAATCGTCTTAATCTTCATGTTCAAACCTTACGACATATCTCTCCTCTTCCTCGTTCTCACTTGTATGCTCTTAGGGACATAAACTGGAATGCTGCCATGAAAGATGAGTACAATGCTATGTTGAAAACTAATACTTGGGAACTTGTTCCACGACCACATGATGCTCATGTTATTCGTTCCATATGGCTGTTTCGTCATAAATATAATGCTGATGGATCCCTACAACGTCACAAGGCTCGTCTTGTTGCCAATGGCAAATCTCAACAAGTTGGAGTTGATTGTTTTGAAACGTTTAGTCCGGTTGTTAAACCTGCTACTATTCGTATTGTTCTCACTATTGCTACATCACGATCTTGGCCCATACATCAACTAGATGTCAAGAACGCTTTTCTTCATGGTGATCTAACCGAGACAGTCTATATGCATCAGCCTCCAGGATTTGTTGACCCTGCTCACCCTGATTACGTATGTAGATTACGTAGATCTCTCTATGGCCTCAAGCAGGCTCCCAGGGCGTGGTTTCATAGATTTGCCAAGTTTATCACAGGTTGTGGTTTCCGTGGTAGTGTATGTGATCCCTCACTTTTTGTTTATCAATCAGGATCCGAAACGACATACTTACTTTTATATGTTGATGACATTATTTTGACTGTCTCTACTGATGTTCTGCTATGCCGCTTCATTGAGTTGATGAAGAGAGAGTTTGCTATATCTGACCTTGGTCCACTACATCATTTTCTGGGCATCACTGTTACTCGTTCATCCTCAGGATTATTTTTGTCTCAGTCATTATATGCACAGGATATCATCGCACGTGCCTTCATGAAAAAATGTAATTCAGTGGCTACTCCGGTCGACACAAATTCCAAACTCAGTGCTACCTCTGGCCCGACATTTTCGGATCCCACTCTATACAGAAGCCTAGTGGGTGCTCTTCAGTACCTTACCTTTACTCGGCCAGACATTGCATACGCAGTTCAACAGGTATGTCTATTTATGCATGATCCCCGTGAGCCTCACATGCATGCCCTCAAGAGAATCCTTCGATATCTTCAGGGAACCATCAACCACGGATTGTTTCTCTCGGTCTCCTCTATCTCTGGATTAACTGCATACTCTGATGCTGACTGGGCGGGTTGTCCCGATTCTCGACGATTGACATCTGGTTTTTGTGTCTTTCTTGGTGACAATCTCATCTCCTGGTCCTCCAAGCGTCAAGCAACAGTCTCTCGATCCAGTGCTGAAGCTGAATACCGGAGAGTAGCAAATGTGGTTGCTGAAACAACATGGCTTCGAAATCTTCTTCTAGAGCTCCGTCTACCTCTACGACGTGCTACTATTGTTTACTGTAACAATGTAAGTGCGATATATATGTATGGAGATCCTGTTCAACATCAATGCACCAAACATGTGGATATTGATATATATTTTGTTCGTGAACAAGTTCGTATTGGTGCCATTCAAGTATTACACGTCCCCTCTGAGAACCAGTATGCTGACATCTTTACCAAGGGGCTTCCTCGACAGTTATTTGTTCGTTTTCGTTCTAGTCTTAGCGTTTGTTCCTCTCCCGCCCAGACTAAGGGGGTGTAATAGACTTTATATTATCCTCTTACCTTATTTACCTTTGGGAGATTATCTCTATTTACTTTGGTTGTAAACACAAGAGATATTATTATGATTTTAATATATATTCTATCCTGGGAGAACACTTCTCCTCAAGGAAGTTATCATCAAGCCAAGACATTGGTAGGAATATTGAGATAAATTGGCATTTCTATCTTCAACATAGTCAATGTTTCACAAGTATAAAGAAGTAAAGGAATCATAAAAGAATCTCTTTCATCTTCAGATAATAAACTGAACTCTTCAACGTTACGCCTTACAACAGCACTTAACCATGAATGAACCCTATCTTCATCACAATGTTTATCACAAGAGAGCGTGAATTTACCTGTTTGACATATCACGGAACATAAACACTCTACCCATAAAATTCATGAAAGGAACGGTCTACTTCGAAATGTTGGTTCTGGTAGTGTTGATAGGAGAACGCCAATGACCAATATCAAGATTGGGAACAAAACTCCAATAGAAACCTCCAACGTTTAGCTAAAACACAGGTACGTACGATGTTCTTGAATGGGAGGAATGATAATATGTGGTGAAGGAGGGGATTAGGTAATCCGCTGATCCTATCTTCTCCCCTAACCTTGTTGCTGCGTTCCTTAGGTTGCTTATGCCTTTTCAATACCATGAATGATAGGATGTGGTGAAGGAGGGGATTAGGTAATCTGCTGATCCTATCTTCTCCCCTAACCTTGTTGATGCTTCCCTTAGGTTGCTTCCCTTAGGTTATCTGCCAAAAATTATTAAGAATAATGTTGTATTTCACAAACTAAACAATACATTAATATAAGTGGTAGAGAAACAAGAAATTTTTTCTAAAGCAGTAACAAAACCTGTTAAAGGAAAGTTGGTGGAAGGGATTCCTAATGTGATTACAAGGAAACAAGCTCATAATTTAGTGAAGTCAAATTCAGTGGGAGGGAGTTCTAGTAATTCCCAAACATCTCAATCTCAATGAGAGTAATGTATTGGAATATCAGAGGTTTGAGGAGAACTCAATCCAAAGATAAACTTAGAAGTTTAGTAAATAATTTCAGTCCTTCATTACTTTGGATTGCTGAACCAAAGGTAAAAGTTTCTACTAGTTTTTTGAAGAAAATAAGGTTAGCAGGCATGAATCAAATGGTAATCCATAATTCAAGTAACACACAAAAAGGTAATATTTGGCTATTTTGGCATTTTTCTTTATCTACTCCTTCAGTTATTTCCACCACAAGACAAGCAATTACTGTACAAGTTGGTGATGTTTTAGTAACAGGCATTCATGTTGCTTGTCTCACTATAGACAGAAGAATATTATGGGAAGAGTTGTATAATGTTAGTCAACTGAAGATGCCATGGTTGGTAATAGGTTATTTTAATGTGGTATTTACTTATGAAGAGAAAAAAGGTGGCAGAGCTACATTAAGAATATCTATGCAAGAATTCAGAGATTGTGTTGAAACTTGTAGTTTACTTCAAGCACCAAAATCTGGTATACATTTTTCTTGGTGTAACAATAGAGTGGGAAGGAAAAGAATTTTATGTGACTTAGACAAAGCTTTTTTTTAACATACAATGGTTGGAAAAATATGAAGGATGAGAATATAAAGTGGGTGCTAGAGGGACATCTGATCACGGAGCTTTATTAGGTGGAGTAAATAATGTTGAAAAAATAAGAAATATTCCTTTTAAGTATCATCCAGTGTGGAAAACTCATCCAGACTTTATGAAAGTAATTCAAGAATCATGGGGAGAAGAATGTAATGGTGACCCTACATTCTGTTTTATTAGCAAGCTCAAAAGATTAAAAATTATCTTGAAGAAGTGGAATTGGGAAGTCTTTGGGGATCTTAGAATTAGAGTAAAAGCCACTGAAGAAAAGGTTGCTTCTTTGGAGTCAGATGAGGATCCTGATAATATTGATTTATTAAATAATCTTGTAACTGCTAGAGGTGAACATGATTTAGCCTCTCAATAATATAATGATTTATTGAGAGCAAAATCAAGAATTCAATGGGTTAAGGGTGGAGCTAATACTACATTTTTTCACTCAACCATGAGAATGAGAAAAGTTCAAAATAACATCTCTGAATTGGAAGACACAGAAGGCAATTTAATGGTTGTCCATGATCAAGTTGCTAATATTTTAGTGTCTCATTACAAGAAGAAGTTTGAAAAGAAGAATGTGACATATGATGAAGATATTTTTGAGGCAATTCCTAAAATCTTAACAGAAGAAGATAATAATTTTTTGGATGACGTTCCTTCTTATGAGGAAATCAAGAATACATTTTGGGATGAATGCTAATAGTGCACCTGGTCCAGATGGATTTCCTGGAAGTTTCTATAAATATGCTTGGAAGGTGGTTGGCAAGGAACTAATGGAGGCTATTCAATTTTGTTGGCATAACAGATATATACCAAGAGGTTTCAACTCTAACTTTCTATTTCTTCTTCCTAAAATACAAGGGGCTAAGAGGGATGAGCATTTTAGACCAATTGGTCTAGCAAATTTTAATTTCAAAATCATTACTAGAATTAGTACAGATAGAATTGACACTGTGATTGGGAAGTTAATATCTGAACAACAAAGTGCATTCATCAAATGAACAAATATACATGAGAAAATAGTATTAGCATCTGAATTGGTGAATGATTTGAGTTTTAAAATAAGGGGTGGAAATGTTGGACTTAAAATTCATATTACACAAGCATATGATTCTTTAAGCTGGGATTTCTTGTTTGAAGTATTGAGAAGATTTGGTTTCTCAGAGCTTGGAATTCAGTAGTTAAAGAAGATATTTGAATCAGCTGGAATATTAGTTCTAGTAAATGGTGGTCCTTGTGTTTTTTTTGATGTTGGGAGAGGAATAAGACAGGGTGATCCTCTCTCACCAATTCTATTTGTGTTAGCTGAGGAAGTTCAGAGTAGGAACATAATAAGCTTAGTACAGAAAGGTAGAATTCAGCCAATGATTTGCAGGGGATGATGTAACCAAACTCATCTAATGTTTGCTGATGACATCTTCATATTCCGTAATGGAAACAAAAGGACTCTGGAGAATTTGATGGTAATGTTAATGAAGTATCAAAATAATTCTGGCTAAGAAGTGAATAAAGCAAAAATTAAATGCTTTGTAGGAGGAGTTTCAATAGCAAGACAACAAAGTATTGCAAATTTTTTTTACAGATAGAGCTATCAACTTTTCCTGACAAATATTTGGGTGTTATTCTAAATCCTGGAAGAGTTAAAACACATCAATTATGGGGGATAGTGGAGATGATGCAAAAGATGCTTGCAAGATGGATGGTAAAATGCTTGCATTCAGCAAGATTGACTCTTGTTAAACATGTTCTCTGTAATATGCCAGTATACACTATGGTTGTCTATAAATGTCCAAAGTCAATCATTAAAGCTTGTGAAAGAATTATCAGGAATTTTCTGTGGTCAGGAGACCCATCGGTTAAAAAGCTAATAACAATAAAATGGGATGAAGTAAATGCTCCAGTGGTGGAAGGTGGATTGGGTTTAAGAAGGTTAGAAGTAATGGATAAAGCATTGCTAATGAAGCTCTTATGGAAAATTCAAAATGAAGATGAAGAATGGACTAGATATATGAGAGTAAAGTATAAATACAAAAAGGGTGAATGGATACAATATCACAAGCAATCATCTATTTTGCCTGAAATAAAATGGGTAATGGAAGACATGAAAGAATGCAGTAGATGGATGGTGGGAGATGGTCATAACATATCAATATGGAGGGACAAATGGATTAAAGAGTATGCATTAATTGATAGACATGCTGCTAATGAATATGTATTACAACATGCTGATCTGAAAGTAAAGGACCTAATACATAATGGTGAATGGAAAATTTCAGAATCACTTTTAAAATATTTTGATGCAAGTGAATTACCAGTTTTGGGGAATGGAAAAGATAAGAAAGTGTGGATAAATGATATAACTGGAGCTTTTTCGGTGGAAAATGCAACTCAAAGAATAAGGAGAAAATATCCAACTGTGAAATGGGTGTGTACATCCATATACATCAAGTAACTTATGGAAGATTTTAAGAGGAGCTTGTGCAACATAGGAATCTGTCAGGAAAAATGGTTTCTCAACAGTGTCAAAGTGTTATCTTCGTGGAAATAATCAAGACAGAATGGATCATATCCTTTGGTATTGTACTTTTAGTGAAAAGATATGGCATTGGCTGAGTGGTGTATTTCACTGTGCAATTCCAAAATGTTTTGAAGATGTTATTGAAGTGGCCAAAGGGAAGAGCTCTGCAGTCAAAGAAGTGTGGTATAATTGTGCTTTTAACACTATGGTGGGACGTCAGTTTATGAGAAATTCAGTTATTTATGAAGCAGAGACACCAAATATGGAGAAATTTAAACAAAGAATAATCAGAATTACGGGGGACTTTAGTGTAAGAATGAAGGGAGAAATGTGGGGGACAATGTATGATCTTCAGGTATTACAGTTTTTTGGCATCTCTGGAATTAAATCTTAATGTACAAGGGTGATACAATGTTATTTCCTTCTGCCAATACAAAACCAAATACTAATATGCTGTAATGGAGCATCCAAGGGTAATCCAGGATGTGCAGGCTTAGGTTTTGTTGCAAGAAACAGTTCAGGTTTATGTATTGGAGCAGCTTCAGGGGGTTTGGGAGTAGCAACTAATTATGTTGCTGAAGTAATGGCTCTCATTGTGGCAGGAATGAGCTATAAGTAAACACTTCACTGAGGTATGCTTTCAACTAGACTCAAATGCAGTTTTGATTGCTTTCTCAATGAATAAAGTGCTGTGAATTGTGAGAAATAAACGGGAAAGGATACAAAGTATGATCCCTAAAATCTGTTTGAGACATGCATACAGAGAAATAAATTTCTCTGCAGATAAGATGTCAAAGAAAGGTGTACAACTATGATACAAAACCTTCATTTCTTGGAAGAATGGAGAATAAAGAAGATCTATACTTTAGATTTTCTTAAAATGACTATGTTTGTTTCATGCAATAATTTTAGTTACTTTCTTTTGTAATAACTTGCCAAAAACCTTGGCAAGAATTTTTGTATTGTGAAATATCTTGAGTAATAAAATTAATGATTCAGAAAAGAATTTTTTTTTACAAGAATTCATTATACACATACGCTTGATTCCAAGTTTTAAAAGCACAATAACCTGCGTAAATTCAATCCTTTAATGCCGCCGTTGACATTATAATAACAAAGCTAATACTCCCCCCTAAAGGTAAGATATGTAGATTTTCAATCCGCACGTCTTTGTTATTTCCATGTAGTCCAAATACTACAATCATCATATGATATGTTACTCCCCCTTATTCTATTCTTTACTCTTCTCATTAGATATAACGATTTAGCACCATTGTACTTTCCCTTCGTGAATCAACCATCCTTGTTTACTCCATATATTTCTCCCCCTTTTTCTTACAAAATGACAAAGGTACGAGTTACAAATCTTTCAAAAAGAATTTGCACAACCTATAAGAGTTAAGTACGAGGGTTTTGCATACAATATTAGATAACCAGTATCAAAACCGAAACTACAAGTAATTTGGTTTTAATATGTTATCAAGGAAACAATTGCCTGAAGTAATTTTTCCTAAAAGTTTAGCAAATTAAAAATTGACTAAGCACCTTAGTTCTTTTGCTAAACCGATTGTACAAATACAATCGCTTGTTCGATAAGACCAAAATAAAGATCCGAATTAACTTTATTTTTCTCATCAGGTTCTAATTATTTGAATCAATAACTTAGACCTTTCACTTTAAACAAGACAAGTACTAGGTGTTGATGGTGGATTTTAGTTCAGGACTAAAATTGTAAAACCAAATTTAGTGTGCTGACATCCTGCAAAGGGTAAAGCCATTTGACCAGCGATGAGCGCAGAAAACCTCTCGCTTTATTTATTTGAAGCAATTCAATAAATATATAAAATTCACCCAGAATGGTGCATGTAGCAACAATCCCAAATATTCTGTGAATTTATAACATTATTAATTAATGCATGAGTAGCCTTGTATTTCCTGTGCTGTTCTCAGCAGGACTGTCATTATTGGTGCGGCATGACGACTGAGTGTTTACTCTCAGCAGAGTAACACGAATCTGCGGCATGACGACTGAGTGTTTACTCTCAGAAGAGTAACACGAATCTCCAAGTGTCAATAGTGAGGTATGCACGAAATACCCGTACAGGCCATACCATTCTCTAACCAAGAGAACCATGTGTCGGTGCGCTTATATTAGCCCGATCGAGCATGTTTTAATCCCCTAAAGGAAATATGGACTGTCCATGTCAGTCTCAGAAATGATCACGGCCACGCAAGTTGGACGCATAATTTAACTAGCCTAGACGAACCCTAACAGAAGCAGGAAATCACCGTGATGTTCACCGGCGGGACCGCCTATCCCCTAGACGGTCAAACACCACGCTATACCCCTAACGCCTGTCAAACGCCGTACCCGAAGAGGGATGGCCGCGTTGCTTTAGGGAAGGCTCAAACGAGCAACACCGTTCAAAGCAGTCTTAAAATCATCATGCCCGTCCAACTTCACCAGCCTGGTTGGACGGATTAGATCATCCCATGATTGATCAGTGAAGCGCTAATGCACACATTGGCGGTCCCACTCCTCACCCACCTGATCGGCTTTCTCACGACCTAGCCCTAGAGCAATGGACGCTTGCTCGAAGTACGGCTGACGTGATGCTTAAAGGGTCGCGGAAGCTCCACTAGCGTATTAAATCGATCACAACCATCCAACTTCGCCAGCATATTTAGATGGCTTAGATCGCGCCTAGGACCATCGAGCAGGTACACATAAGTTCACCGTCGGCCCAACATGGGCCCCACACGGTCGGTCTCCCCAAAGGAGGAGCATATCCTGCAAAACCGTTTGGCCAAAGTTGCGCACGCATGACTGATCCAACACCCTAATTAGGGTTTGCGACATTACATATATGTTGCTGTTTGATCATGACCATCCATCTTCGCCAGCTCGGATGGAGGGTATAAATATAGACTATGGAGGTCCAGAGAGCATCAACACGATCATCGTGTGCCCACCTGCGCATGTAACCGGTCGACCATGGCCAGACGCCTCGAAACGCGCTCCCAAAGGTGGCATGCCGTGGCCAAACTCATTGGAGAAGACAACGCGAGAGCAACCCTAATCAGTAATAATAACATCGTCCACCCAGAGTGCCCATACAAACCATGATTCAGAATATTACCATCAAGATCAGAAAGTTAAACAAACAAGTATAATATGCACACGAGTGATTTCCCTTAAATAAAATAGTATATATAATATTAAAACATAAGGGCATCCGCCATACTATGTAATATTCAAACGGAAGAGCATCCGCCCTACTATCTTAAGACAGTAAAATTAAAGTATAATAATATTCAAACGGAAGAGCATCCACCCTACTAAGTAATATTTAAACGTAAGAGCATTCGCTTTACTAGATAATATTGCGACGGAAGAGCATCTGCCTTACATAGCTTAACAAGGAGCCGTGGGGAAACACGGACACTCCTCGCAGGGACAATGCATATCACACACAAACACATTTGCTTCAAACATTATACATACAAATCCATCATGTATATCATACTTAAAGATACAAGAATAGTACATCAAAGTACACTCAACCATGCTCGCGGAATAGTAAAGACTCATCATGCTCGCAGATATAAGAAAGCTTAATGATTACAAGAAAGTTACAGAGTTCCCACCTGATTTGATGACAAGCCACTCCTACCTTGAATTTCTCAATCTGATGGTTCATCAGTTTAATCGATCGTTGTTAATCTAGACTAACTGTTAATCACACAATCACTCCAAGAGTTTAGACAATAGGCTCATACAAGGTTCATAAAATAATAACACACAAGTCTCCAGTTATAGGTTAGGTAAACTATCTAATGATTCTAAATCCATTTATGGTTTACACCTTCCCATTATTTACCTTAACATAACTAAGAGTTTACTAATCCAATTGGATTGGTTCTATAGTCCATTTTATAGGTCTTATGATTATCTACAACTTTTTAGAAGGAACCAAAGGCTAATTCAGAAATAAGGGTCCAAATTATCAAAATAGGAAAACTATGTCTAAGCCCAATTCCACTAAACAAGCCCATTAACTTAAGGCCTGGTCCATCTGAGTCAATTAACGACCACTAACAGTCAACATCTGGTCAGAGGGAGACAATTAACGATCAACGTCAATAGTATAGGTCAAGGTCCAGTCTAAGTCAAACATCCAAGGTCAACTGTTCAAAGGTTAAGTCTAGTGGGTCAAATACGACTCAACAGAGTCTACTCGGTCAAAGTTTACTGAGTCAGATCTGGTTAACTCAATCAGACACACCCAGTCAGAATAGATAAGCTGACAGGTAGCAGGGTTCTGTCCCGAGCCATTGCACAGGCCAAAGGCACTAATGCGTATTCATAATGCAACACCGAACATGCCAAGACTCAAAGATGCATTTCTATCCGCAACAAGCCTTTCAAAGAACGACATCTCTAAACACACTCTGCAACACTAATCTAATTCTATTTCTTCATAATGAATACCAACAGTTCATTCACCAACCTAAATCATTCACCTAATTCTTATCAGAACAATGTTTCCTCCACGTTACCTACAACTACAGCCAGCTCCAATACTCTTCACTGAAGTTTCATTATTCAACTTCTCAATTCAACAATCTTATAATTCAATCCACTAACTAAAAACTTCTCGTTACACTTGAACTTCATCAGCAACAGTTCCCCATTCTACCACTATGTTTATCAAGGCAGACTCCTATAACTCAACCCATTATCTTGTTACATTCATCACCTGCAACTTCAATTTAGATTCTACTAACAACACCACAGCAACATCATCATTGCCATTTCAAGCAATCTAATTAATCCTTGTAACATCCAAAATATTTAACACCATAAATAACCATTTCAGATCCACCATCTTCACATTTGTACCTTCAATTCCACCAAAGCAACCCATTCATCTAATTACAATTCTTCCACCACCAGCCCAAAATTACAGTAAACCAACACTAACCTGATAAGAGCCCTAATTCCTAATTCCTACAGAAACTCAAATTAAATCTCATGCAATCGACTCCACCTCAAATTAAAGACAAACCCATTCTACAATTAATCAAATCATCACAAATTCATAAAGGAATTTCATTAAATTAGAAATCCTAATTAAACCCCCGATTTAGCTTTTTCCGTTGAGTTTGAATCAACTACTCACAACGACAGCATCACCATCATCCACTGCTTGATCTACAATCCTTCTCTTGATTTTAGAATTGTTCTTGATTCCTTCATCTGAGAGACAAACCCTAATCTTAGATTTGCGACAACTTCAATTTCTTCTTCTCCCGAGCTCAATTATTATCAATACCATCACCAATACTCGACTCTGAAAGTTTCCCCGGAGTTTCTCTTCAAAAATCACAGCCTCAGACCTCTCTCGGAATCGCCAGAGGCGAAGAACAAGAGCAGAAAGAGAAAAGGAAGAAAGAAGAAGATAAGAGAAGAAATAAGTTCTTCTCGAACGGTTTTTTTGAGATAAGACCATGGAATATTACTGTACAAATTTACTATTTTCCCCTTCAAACTCATCCAATGATATCTTCTTCGTCTGGTATCCGAATGACACGTTCGAGTCAATAGTGGTTAATTCGTCTCTTGACTGGTTTAATAGCATTGGCGAGTTTGAGGGTCCTTACACTTAATACCTTTTCGTCGATATATGTGTTTCTATAGTCGGTGGGTTACCATTTTTTACCATGCCCGCGGTTTGAAAATTTTGTCTCCTGATGCCTAAAGTTGCAAAAGTAGGAATGGTATTTGAATACCACCCTTCCAGATGTTGTTTAGCTATGGATAATGTAAATCAGACCTTTCCATTGACCTTTAATTGCTGGGATTTAACCTTGGCTGATTGATCCAGGTAGCGACATGCTCCAATCGAAAGGAACAACGATGAACTGTATTGGTTATAAACCATGCCTACTATAGTTTAGCCGACATTCAATTTAGATATCGACCTTCCGACCATTGTTACGCCGGCTTGGTTATATTTTTCGACCTTGTCGACTGTTGAATGTTTTTCTAATTGTTCTTGTTCAGGTTGCAAAAGGCAAAGAAGAAAACTGTTACTTCTCCTTCAAGACCTCCTTGTGTTGGTGACAAACTCTTGACTGAAACACATCGAGGGGAATTAGTTGAGCTGGGAATGCTCAAGATCCGTGAATGGAGTAATTCTCAACCACTTTCGGAACCAAGTGATTCAGATGAAACTACAGATGAAGACCAATCAATTCCATCTGGTAGAAGAGGTAATGATGATGATGTTGAAAGAACTTCGGCTGCTGTAGGAGGTAACAATGATGATGATGATGGTAATCAAGACATGCCACCTGTTGGAGGAGGTAACAATGATGGTGATAAAAATGATGTAGATAAAGATCGAAAAGATGAAATTGTTTAAGAGGAAGAGGAAGAATAAGAAGGTGGAGAAAATAAGGTAATGATCAACAAACTGAAGCTGCAGCTGGAACTTCAACCGCAACCGCAACCTCAACCAAAAGATTAAAGTGGGTTATCACTAAACTAGCTGATTCCCACATGCCTCCCTCTCACTTGAAGGTTAAACTGAAACCAGGTGAGCCTCTAAAGGGGACCTCAGAAGATGATGGATATGTTCTTTTTGGATACAAAAACTCATGGGCATGTGAAATCCAAAATATTGTCGTAAGTAATCTCAATCCGTCTTTATTTTTTATTCAAGTTATCTATCTTAAATGTGCTTCAGGTGTTTGTATTTCTTTTCATTTTTTTTTTTGGTATTTAGGATCACAAGCATGCCATCCATCTCTTAAGATGCCAAGGTTCAAACAATGTGATTAAGAACTGGCCACTTGACGAGGAATGTGACGAGGTGCAAGCGATTGTCAAGAACTCAGGTTTGTGGCCTGCGATGGAAAGTTCAGTTGTTGCGTATGATAGAGTTATCGTATCTGCTTTCTGTGAGAGGTTTCACGGAGAGACTGGTATAATGTTATTCCCATTCGGTGAGATGGCGGTAACCCCCGATGTTGCTCATCAAATTCTAGGCCTCAAGGTTAAGGGAAAAGCAGTTAGTGATGCTATGATGATGGCATTTCTTGGGACAAGATCTACGAATTCATGAAAATTTTGTTCGGATGGAATTAGGTTGAGACAGAGTCTATGCTTGTGATGAAGGATGGTTATCTAAGCAAGAAATTTAATATGAAGAAGTTGAAGGACACATTATGTAGGACTAAGAAAATCTATGATGATGAAGGAAGGTTGGATTTGGTGCGAATCAATGCTAACGCGTTAGCTTATTTGCTATACATCATGGGAAAATGTATCTTCCCCGACAGTTCCGGAAGCTTGGTCGACTGTAGGTATATTCAACTATTGCATCCCTTTGATCAGATGCATAAGTATTCTTGGGGTACTGCCGTGGTTTCCTTTTTGAACAATTAGTTGACAAAGGCTTCAAGGGCACTCATTGCGCGAGACAACGGAAATATATGTCTCTTCCAGGTAATTTTATTGTCTAAATCATTTATATTTGCAAAATGCTCGTAATGTAAGATTCTTATTAAATTTTGTGTTTGCATAGGTTTGGATATATGAGCACTTCCCTTCGTTGGTGAAAGGAAACACCCACATCAAAGTGAATGATAAGATCATGATGAAAATAGAAGGAGCATTTGAAGACCCTTGTCAAGGTGATGTCTTGCGCAAGAGAAAGAGGACATCCTTTGTCTATTGAAGATCAAACTAAGCACATTGACTATGCTAGCAATGTTGACAATGAGGATGCCGACGAATTGTGGGAGCAAGTTAATGCTGAACTGAAGATGGAAGCACAACCCAAGAGGGAAGCACAAGCCAAGATGAATTCTGAAAGAAAGAGGGCTCGTAGCCGTGGTGCTGGTAGTGGTAGTGGTCGTGGTTGTGACAATGCTAAACGGGGCCGTGGTCATGGTCGTGGTCGTGAATGAATGCATTTCTAGTGTATTTTTTTATGTTGTGGTAGACAAATGTTAATGGTTTGACAAGTGTTTTTTTAAGGTTTATGGGACATGTTTTCGTATTTTGGACAAAAAAATTGGATTTCTAGTTGTTGAATGAATGGTTTGTTTAGCTACGTAAAGTTTCAATAGTTCCGCCGGCATGATTTTGTTAAGTTACATTGCCGACTAAACCAGGGACGACAAGGTTGTGAACTATCAGACTGTCGTCCCTGACAACAGAAATGGTGTAGTTACCAGGGTCGGAAAGGTAAGCAAATTAATACATAGCCGGATGTTTTACATCCGACAAGGTATTATGTCGACCCTGCCGACTATGTGTTGTAGAAAATACCTTCTCCTGATGCCCTAAAATCATAAGGTCGGTAGGGTTATAAAATAACGACCTTGCCGACTATAAGAAGATCGGAACGCTAATAACCAAACACCGTACCGACTGTTATACAGAGGAAAATGAACTCCTGATGCCTAAAATTATCAGGTCGGCAGGGTAATAAAATTACGACCCTGCCGGCTAAACTTGGTCGGCGTGTTTGGGAAACAGCCGGCGAATTCAAAGTTCAAATTTTTGCAAGTACAAGTGCATTGATTGACTACCATAACGACCAAATTTGGGCACTATCCTATAAATACACTAGTTCTATGTACAAAACAACAAACACCTATTTGCATATACTCTCCAAAGCTCATATAATCATACACTCCATTTAACTCTCCCAATACCTCTACATACAACAATGACATAATTTGATTCAAATGAAGATTTGGCAATCACCAAAGCGTGGTACGCGAAAACTTGAGTTAGACATCAGTCCTCCGTAAGTGTGGATGTCGTAACCTTTTGGGCTAGGGTACACAACAAGGTGTTCATTAACAGAGAGGATTAGAAAAAAACCTATCGAACTTGTGTCTTCGTTAACAGAGTCAGTGCACATAATGTGTTCGAGAAATGTCCTGAATGAGATTTTCTTCACCACTCTGAATTCTGGGATGAATATTGTCAGAGTAATGGGTGGAGAAGTGGTGATGTTAACCGAGATAACAGTTGGAAGAGATGGGGTTGTAGAGTCTGGATAATGTATTCTGAATATAGTAGGAGGATATTGTCGAAGCTGAGATGGAGGAGAAACAAGAAATGTGATTTGGGTAATGTTATGAGCATCCAGAAATGTGTCCAAAAAACTGTTGTTCAGTTGTGGTAATATACAGCTGCAGTCATGGCTCGATGGTTGTGTAGAAGGGGTATTAGGCAATGGCTAATGGATGTTTTCGGTAACCACAGGAAAAGAAGACTTGGGGTGTCCATATGCTTCAGAATCTGAAAAGACTTTCAAGCACATAAATCAGGTATGAAGGGGAACTGTGGCCATTGGTTTATGGTGATGGATGGTGTGGATTGAAAAAAGTTGGATTTGAGAGATGACAAATTTGAGATGGGTTAAGAAGAAATTCAAGTTGCTGCAATAAATTAATGAAAGACAATAAATGGGGATTTTGAGTTCTGAAACATTATGTTGCATCCGAATTTGGTGGCTCAGAAGTATAGATTCAGATGAAGAAAGTTGCAGTTAGGTTTCTTGGTGATTTATTTCATAATCTAAGCTTCTTTTGCATTAATTACAAACTGATGACCTTAAATAGGACGTAGATTAAGTTGAGAGAAATATGACCATACTGCATCAAAATCCAAACTTCATCGATTATATGCAAAGTAGTGGACTTTCACCGGTGATCCGTAAAGCTCTATACCTTGAATTGCAGTCAAGGATATGGATTTTGTTTTCTTCCATTCAAGCCTTTACTGTCCAAAATGGTAAGTCACCATTTCATCACGTAATTATAATAAGTTTAAATAGAAGTACAAAACTTAAGCTGATTGTAGATGTGGAAAATTCTACTACTACATCCAATGAATCACAAACACACATATAAAAAATAAACAAACAAGAGATGAACAAGAACGCAAGATGTAAGTGGTTCGGCATGATTACCTACGGCCACAGAATGAAAGGATTATCTTATTACTCGACACAAGGTTACAAACGGTGGATCTTACTTGCAAACGACTTAGTCTCATTAAAATACTTCAAGTATCTCTCTCTCACACTGATTACTTGGCCCTATACTCTTTACAAGGCTCTCTATTTATGAGCTAATGTGGTGATACATCCAAATTACAGTGTGAGTCACAATACATCCTCTTAGATGTTTTGATCGGGTGATAAGTGGTATCCACCCGAGATATTGACATGGTATCAGTACAGGTGGCTCCCGATACTCTTCCGCCCGAAGTTGGCCACCTGGTGTTGTATGATCCGATGTATCCCTTTCGTCCATGGCCCGTTTCTATTGAATTCTGTCCCACTTTGACTAGATTCTTCTTATCTTCTCAGCTACCTTGTCATAGAATTTATGACTCTAGCGTCCGATAGTTCTCTTTCCATCACATCCGAGCTTTACCTTTACACGTGATGTCTCTTTCTTCGCTCCGGGCCTTAGAAAGATGATTTGGTGTTTTGCTTCTTCTTTATAATTGGTACGAGACTTCTTAGGATTACTCCACCTGGGTCTGTGGATTATTTACACCTACATTTATGCCCCTTCTTTTCATCGTGTGCCCGACACTAGGTGAAGAAACCGCTTCGACTCCCACGAATCCGGCCATGCCGTATTTCCCGCCATGCAGTTCCCCACTAACATCACCTTTATGACCTAGTACCGCGTTGTCTGGTTGTAACCGCTCGTGATATAAATTAAGCAGTTAAACCCTGATTTCTCATTCATTCCTTTTTCAAGAACCAACACTTTTCCTCCGCTGTTACTTCCTTGGCTAACTTTTGTCTCCACCACTTTTCCTCCACCGTTACTTCCTTGGCTAACTTCATCGCCAACTTTTATCCTCTGATTCTCTGGTTTACTCCGACTTTGCTGCTACTTTCCTGTTGCTACTGCTTTTGCTGGTGGTTTCCGTTATCCATCGTCATCCTTCAGTCTCTTATCTTTCGATTCCAGTTCCTCCTCCAGTGTAATCATGGCTTCTTCAACTCCTTCAATGACTGAAAAAGGTGTGAGAGTTATACTTATTCCGATGAAGATGGTGTTCCGCTTGATTCCCTGTTTATTGTTGAAAGTCCCTCTCATCATGATTATCGCGCCCTTAACTCTATATTTTCTAATGATTCTCCCTCATTTTCATGTAGGAATAATAAGAAAACTGCTAGGGATCTTACTGATGAACAATTCATCAATCAACTAAAGGATGACTACAATCTCCATGGTTATGACGTCAGTCTCGTGTCGGGACAAAAAGGCACCCTGAAGAGAGAGGATGTCGAGAAGTTTTCCAACTCAGCCGAGGCGACCATCATTACCAAGGGTCAGCTCGAGATCGGGATACGTCTTCCGTTATATGACCCCAGTCGCCCATTCATTTATGAAGTCTTGTCTCAGATCCGTCCCTCTCGTGCTTTGTCTCAATGGAATGGTAACACTTATCGCCTTATGGCCGAAAGGGAGAGGCGAGGTAGGGATGAATATTCTCAGACTCCTTGGCCGACCTACGATCTTGCTCACGCGAGCGAGTATACCTCTTCCAGCTTTGTTGGTAATTACCGGAGTGGGACTGCCACTAATGGTGATCTTGCTGGTTTTGCTGCTAGCCCTCATCGACTTAAAGTTCATACTGGTGGTTTTAAGAAGCTGATGCTGAATGAAGATCCCGAGAAAGGAACGAACTCTAACAAGCATGCTCGCCATACTAGTGATGTTTCTTGGGACTGAATCCCTCTTGCTTTTCGTGGACCTATTTTGAGTGGCAGTCTTCCACCTCCTACATTTCCTGCTGGACCCTATCCATTTTGGGTGGTTAATGCCGATCGGGTAGACTATTTCATTCGTTTTGTTCGGCTATTTGATTTCTCGGCTTGGGTGACCAACTAGATTTTAATTCGTCCATTTTTTTTGTAGTCCAAGTCCCATAGTTGGGACCAATATTTTTATTAGTATATAGAATTTATTAATATATGGATTATCGATATATGGAGTTTTTACTGTACATATGTATTCCTCGTTAACAAGTGATTCAAAAAAAGAAAAGAAAAAACAAGTGAATATATATACTGGTCATCCCCGTTTCCCAAAGTTTCATGCCCTCCAGGTGGCCCTAGGTTCGATCCCCCAATGGCGTAATGTTTCAGGAATTAACATGGAAGGTAGTGTTGGCTTTCCCCCCTTGTGACACAATATCAACCCTCATCCGTTTCGGCTCCCTTGGCTAGGTTACTCATAAGACTCACTGGTAGGTTAGCACGACAACCTGTTCAATTAATGTAATAGTATATTGTTAGAGCTTATCTTGTTAGACTTCCGACTAGTTAATTTAATACGCTTTATCTAATAATAAATCATATATGCTTAAAAAAAAGAAGTGAATATCCCCCAATCGTAACGGACGGCACGTGTTAAACCCTAATTTCCAATATAACACGTATAGGCACATGCAACCCTAGTTATTATCTCTATAAAAATAGATTGCACACCTCAATTTTTAGGGTTTAGAAGACCCCGAGTTATAAAATTGGGGAAATTTCAGGAGCAGATTTGGGAACTACTACATTGGGGATTATGTATGTATCAGGTACATAAATCACCAACAATGCATGATATTGATAATTTATGGGATCAACTCCTACTGTTGATACCATTTTTAAGGGATCAACTACTGTTGTTGACACCACTTATGGGATCAACTACTGTTGTTGACACCGTTTTTATGGGATCAACTCCTGTTGTTGATACCACTTGTTTTTATGAATGTTATTCTTGTGTTTCTTAAGGATATGTCAGTTTGTAGGTTCCAGGTTTATTGGTTTTTACAGGAAACATACTTATATAAATATGTTGATCTCATTTTTTGTGGATCAACTTCCGTTGTTGATCCCACTTAAAGGGATCAACTTTTGTTGTTGACCCATTCACTGGGATCAACTTTGATTGTTGACACAATAAAAGAACTGGAATATGTATTAGTAAACTTATTTTGAACTTTTATTTTTTGGATCAACTTCGGTTGTTGACGCCAAATTTTGACGGCGGTGGTGGTGGCGGCGGCGGAAACAGCGGCGACGACAACAACGACCGCAGCAGCGGTGACAGTAATGATAATGGTGGTGATGGTGGTGAAATATTAATGGGGGTGGTGAAATATTAATGGGGGTGGTGAAATATTAGTGGTGGTTGTGGTGGTGGATTGGTGGTGGTGGCGGTGCTTCTGCTGGTGGAATGGCGGTGGTGGTATAAGGATAAGATTTGTAAATGAAAATAATTATAATTGAGGGTATTAATGTAATCTATATTTTAATGGATAAGGTTTTTAAATGATAAGGGTATTTTTATTGTTGTATAAGGGTATATTTATTGGGTGTCAAAACTAAGGGTGTTTAGTTAATATACTCTTTTAACTATAGTGACAAAATGTTAGTTCCAAATTTGTCCATTAATCTTGCTCTAGACTTTCTTACTTCTTATCCAGATTTTTTCTCTCCAGTAAGGTTAATCATACATGTATGTATTTTGTTAAGTTTCTATTTTATATATAATATATTCATGTTAAACTACTGATATGCCGTATCGCCGTATTTTATTTTTTCAAGTTGGTGTATCATAGTAGTGTATTGGTATCTTGTATCGCCAAATTTGTCCATTAATCTTGCTCTAGACTTTTTTCCTTCTTATTTGTTAATTTTCTATTTTATCTATAATATATTTATGTTAAACTATTGATATGCCGTATCGTCGTATTTTAATTTTTCAAGTTGGTGTATCATAGTAGTGTATTGGTATTTTGTATCCGATACCGTATCGTTGTAACTTTATTTTCTTTTTTTTCTCCACAAATGATGTGTGGCTATTGTTGGTAGAATTCAGCTACAGTTTCTGCTGTGTGCCTGGAAATGTTCGATTGGACCCGCTAGCAGTACTGCATCACCATCAATTTGCGGATGTTTTTTCTTTGTCATCACCAGTTGTCTGAAGATCCTATTCTACATAAATCATTTTCGAGTTCTCACCTTCCTAATCAAAGCAACCAATCTCTCCCTAATGTTAGGGATACTTTGACTGTTCAATCACTTAAATTCAAATTCCCCATATATCAGAGTATTTATCACTTAAATTCAAATTCTCCATATATCAGCATATCAAATGCTCGTTCCAAATTCTCAGGTAACAAAATCAATCACTCTCTCTACTCTGAAATCTTTAAATACCCTAGTATTTGGTGAGCAGCGAGTTCGTCTTTCTGGATTCTAAGTGGAAAACTTTAGAATATGGTAATTTTTTATTTCAATTAAGGTTTTAATTGTTCGGCTGGTGGCATAATTTAGGTTTGTTTGATTAGTTTTCTCTTGATGTAGTATCTTTTAAATGGGAAGATGTTAGCCATTTTCTCCGTACAAGTTATTTATTTATTATGAAATCCCCTGACTGTTTGTAAAACTGCCTCAATAATGTTGTAACGTTGGTTTTCCAGTTTCTTACTATAAAGAATTTGTTAGGAGAGACAAAATGCTTACCACCTTCACCATTGATATTTAGTCTTCTTGCTTTGGGAGCTTTTCCTGATACCTCTTTCCATTCTTCATTATGCTGAATATTTGTTAACATTTGAGCAGTATCCATGTCCTCTAATTCTACTGGTGATGTTGTAGTAACACCAATCACTGAGTTTAAAACTGGAATGCTTGTACTTACTTCAAGTAATCTATCAACCGCTAAACCTAGAAATTCCTGAGTAGATTCCAAATGACATGTAAAGCCATTACTCATTTCCTTAGACAAATTTTCATGAGAATTCATCAGCCTTGCTCCCTAGGAGTAACTGATAGCACATTCAATGGAGAGTCCCCAAAACCATTCAGACCATTTACTATTTCAGCTTCTTCTACTTCTTAGGCTTGTAAAGTACTTACATTTATTGGAGAATTGTAGATATCAAAACCTCCCACATTTTGTTGCTGAACTTTTTTTAGGAATGTATTTCCATTTTTGCTGATGAATAACCTGATTATCAGAATTATAAGTATTTTCTCTTCTCTTGCTTCTAGATTCTGCCACATAATGTCCAATAACTTTACAATGATTGCATAATATGGGAACCTTAGAAGCTCTAACCTCTTGCTCAAACTTCCCATATTTTGTTTCAACCCTTATTAGGAATTACTTTTGTTAAATCAACTTCAACTAAAATGCTGGCATAAAAACCAATTTCCTTATTCAGTGTAGTTTCATCAACTCTAATTGGTCTGCCTAGTGCCTTTCCTATTACCATTAAAATATCTTCCTTCCAATATTTAATGCTTATCCCTGGAAAGACAATCCATACAAAAGCAGTAGAAGTTTTTTTGAGATTCAGGCTTAAAATCTCTTACCCAAAGTCTAAGACCTAAAGCTTGTGATTCAATCTCCCAGAAACCCTCATATAAATATTTCATATCATCACCATTATCCAATTTTATTATAAAGAAACCCTTACCAATTGGAATGAACTGACATATACCTTTGAGTTTCCATTGTTTTCTCAAGTTTGATTCTGCAACTTTGAACTTAAGATGAACCAGATCCAACCGACCAATTAAACTAAATCTCCATTCATTTAAACTCTCATCAATGATATCATCAGGAATTAAAACTGAAGTACTAAAAGTAATTGGAGTAGAAGAATTATCCGATCTGAGATTTTTAACAACCTCAAAATCAGATGAAGAATTCATATTATCCGACATTTTATACACTATATTAATCATCATACTAAAGACTAGCATCACCCGAAGATTTTATTGCAAGAACCGCTTTTAATTTTCACCTGAGATGATGAATTTGATGAAGAAATCTCGAAAAACGAAAAGAAAAATTCTCCAAGTTGATCGTCGGGTTGCAGAGCGTGACTCGGCCGACCCACCAAAGATTTTATTGTAATTTTTTTATCCATATGATGTAAGAGTTTTGTCACTAAAATTGAAAAAAGGGGGAAATTATTAGAAAATAGCTCGGTTGAACCCACCAGGCGTTGGTATGTCAAGTTTGGTTGCCATATTTTAGTGAACCAAAACTCATTTAAAGAGTCGCTTGATTATTTACTAGAGTCAACTTCGTATAGGTTAGCTTGAAAGTTATTAGGATATCAGACTTACAAGTATTACTCAAAGACTTGAAGAATGTGAAGAAGTAAAGAGCTACATGGACGACATCATCCTTCCTCTTGAGGTTAGTAATATTTGACTTGAACTGTTTCATTCCTAACGTATCTTTCAAGTCGTGCATATTGAAAACATAACTGCAAAGCTGTGAATGATTATACTCTAGTAAAACATAGTATTAAAGAATTATAATACGAAGTATAACGCTTATCTTTTGAACTTCATATATAACACATCTACGTAATCGTATGAATGTTATTGTGATTATGTATGGGTAATGGTGAAGATTTCTTCGTAGAAAACAATGTTTTACATTCGTTTAACGGAAGTACATTCATAAACTTGTTTTGTGAATCGAAAGGGAAATCGCTAGGCTTATTGGTATTATTATTCATTGCAAATATTTGGATTACCAATATGTGTGTGTTGATGGTGGATTTTCGACAAGGGTTAAAATCGTAAAATCTTGATACTGCATGGTTTTGACCCGGTTCTGGAACACATGTGACGATTCATATTTTGCGATCCGTGAACCGTTTTCACGACCTATGATCGAGTACCTCTCAGAGTCACAATGGATATGATTCTCGAAAGGCCTCCCACTTGCTGAGCGTTCGATGTTGTGCATTTCATCGTGCCTCCTCTATGTAGAAGAAACATTGGGAGGTCCTCCATACATAATTGTTTGTTGAGAGGCAGAACGCCTTCAGGACGTCGACGACACTCGTTGTTCCCTGACTACATAGAGGTACTTGCCTCTACATAGAAGAACGATTGGGCGGTCCTCCATACATAATTGTTTGTTGAGAGGGCAGAACGCCTTCAGGACGACGACGACACTCGTTGTTCCCTGACTATGTAGAGAGACCGTGTGTAGACTCAGACGATCCTCCATATATGATTGTTGAGAGGGCATAACGCCTTCTGGACGTTAACGACGATGCACGTTGTTCCCTGACTATACAGATTGAGTGTGATGCTTCAACCATCTCATATCTCGATTCTACGATGGATTAATTCTACCGTGACATTCACCACTGAATTCCTAGAAAATAATCTATTATATCTCATTACTCCGTCCCTTGAACTCCCCCGGGATGGATTCAGGGATTAGTAATAGATAACCATTTTATTTTATTATTATGTTCCTTGAATTCCATGGATTAGTAACAAATACTCAAATCATTTTATTACTCCGTTTCATTGAATCATTCTCAGTTGAATTTCATGAATTAGTAATAAATATTCAACAAACGGGCATCTGAACTATCTCCGTGCAAGCCCTAGTAAAGTGGTGCAAGTGTACTCAACAATGATGCACAAACGAGTACCCAAATGCATAAACGAGCATCCAAAAATATGGAAAAATGAGGAATCCTACACAAAATAGGAGAGAGAAAATAATATTAAGATAATAAAAGAGGCGCCTAGGGACCCGGCCCACCGGCCGACCGGTCACGCCGCCGTGGACGGTCCCCCACGCCTCTTTTCCCTTATTTTCATGAACTCATGAAAATTCTCTCATTCCATCGAATTTCCTTGTTTGAGCAAAACTCACGGTTTCTCCATATTTTCACGGTTTCACGAAAAATAATAAAATAAGAAAAGGTGTCACGAGACCGGGCCACCTAGCCGTGGCCGGTCCCACATCGTGCAATCCTTATTTATTATTCATAAACTTATGAAGACTCCTTCATTCAAGCAACCTTCCTTGTTTGAGCAAAACTCAGGGTTTCTTCATACTTTCATGGTTTCATAAAAAATAATAAAATAAGGAAAGGTGTCGCGGGACCGGGCCACCTAGCCGGCCGGCCGTGCCCTAGCCGTGGCCAATTCCATACCTTGCAATCCATATTTCCATAATTATTATTTTCATAAACTCATGAAAAGTCCTCACTTGAGAAAAAATCATGGTTTCTTCAAATTTTCTCAAATATTGCTCAAACCATGAAAAAACCAAAAGTCGGCATGGTCAAACGACCGGCTAGATACTCACGACAATATTAAACATTAAAATATCTTATTTTTAATATTCACAAAATATTGATCAAACGAGCATACTTGCTCATTAGAGCAAAAAATCAAGAATTACAGTCAAAGATCAAACTCTTCTGAAAATCCACAATATTGCTCAAACGCACATCAGAAAATGCCTAAACTCTCATAATCAAGACACGGATTGTGGCGACGTGGGCATGCATCCTTGACTGACCAAGGCTGGACCTAAGGCTTACACAAATCCGATCCCACACATATGGTCAATTTTTGACCTAATTTGCTCAATTGCTCATAATGGGCCCAAACTCTTTCCAACCAACTTGGAATTTCCTCAAGAGACCATTATTGGTCCCATGATCACCAAGGGCCGGCCCCATGACCTCTTAGTCGGTCCCTCACTTCTCCATGAATTAGGTTTTTTCACCTAATGCTCAGAGGAGCACTATTTTAATAAATGATTAAACCAACATTTAATCATCTTTTCACCAACTGGTCAACAAAAGAATTTGGTGCATGCTCACTTGAGCACTTAGGCGCCACATGGTCGTCCATTATCCCATGTGGTCAGTCCTTCTTCACCTAGTAACCTATATTCAGTAATTCATCAATTGATGAGCAATTGATCAAAAATTAGGGTTTTGAACAAACGCTCAACAAATCACAATTCCGGGCAGGTTCAAACACTAATAATTTTATGATTGATCCAGCAATCAACATCTAAAATAATTACACAATATTCGGTCCAGTTACCAATATTTTAATTAATTGTTAACTGGTCACACTACCAGTAATTCACTGAATGAGCACTACTTGCTCATCTTCTCAAATATTGATTAAACTATCAATATTCAGTAATTTATCGAATGAGCAATACTTTCTCAAACATTCGATCTAAATATTAATGTTTAGTAATTTATCGAACAATTAGTCAATATTTGCTCAATTCGTCAATATTGGTCCGACTATTAATATTCGACAACTCATCATGCAACCAATATTTGCTCATGTGAGCAATATTTGCTCAGTTCATCATCATGTTGATCTTACTATCAATAGTTACACAAAAATTACACGTCACCGCGAACGTGCTTAATTCACGAATTCCAGAGCATTCGACAATCATACTCAACTCAACAATATTTAGACCCACTGTCTAATCAGTCAACAATCAACCAACTAATACATGTCTTCCTTACAGACTTCACGTTCGCGAGGCATCAATCACGTCACATGGGGGGATATTAACTAGGTTTTTGGTCTGGCGGCCTACGGCACGTGTGTTCATCCAAGATGAGAAATGTGCGTAAGTTGTGCAACCGGTTGAGGGAGTTATCAAAGTAGTGGGTGGATGATTAATCAAGTCTCCACACGACAGGGAACTGATTTTACCACGATCTTCCACTTTCCCACTGTTGATAGTGGTTTTCAGTTCAGGGTTAAAATTGTAAAACCTAGAATTCAATGTGTCGTCACTTTGCAAAAAAAAAAACGGAGCCATGTAAAAGTGGTGAGCGATTCAACCTCTCCACTAACGCATTTATTGAGCAACTCATTATATATTCTCATGAAATTTATCCAGACTGGTGCATGTAGCAACAATCCAAACATTCTGTAAATTTCGGAACCTTGCCCATATTATTCAATTAATATAAGTTTCTTTGAGTACTTTCTGTGCTATGTTCCCCGAACGAACTCTTAATATTGATATGGCATGACAATTTGTATTCACTCGCAGCAGAGTAGCACGAATTTCCAAGTATCGAGGTTAAGGTCTTTGCATTAAAGTACTCAATCAGAAAGCATATTGTTCTCTGTCAATAAACTTAAAAGAACTCTGTGTCAACACATAAAATTCAATCAATTTTGTGATAATTCACAAGATTCAAATATAACCCAGACTAATTTGCAGAAATTAGGGTTTTGCGCCCTGAGCAGTATATTAGATCCCGTTGGTCGAAATTAAGCTTAGGCGAACTAAGCAATTAATCCGCCATGGATTAGTAGGTGTGAAATCCTGCCCAGAATCAGAAAACAAGAAATAAAGGAGTCGCATAATAGGAGCAGCAACAAAGGGAGGTGTGGTCATACTTTAGGCCAGTCGGCGCCATTTTCCATTGACCACGCCCCATGTTTCCTAACCGGCCTTATTTCCCTCGAATAATCAGGTCGCTTTAAACCTTCCATACACACATGAGTTGTGGCTGGGCCCATACTTGCTGACACTATTTCCCATCGACCAATCAGGTCGCTTTAAATACGCCACACGCACACTAGAAGTGTGGCCACACCCATGCTTGGCCGGCCTCTCTTATATTGACCAATCAAGTTGCTCTAAACTTGCCACAGTATTAAAAGAGGCAAAATTGCGCCAGATGGTCATAAAGCCAATTGGCTTTCCAAAAACCGCGCCAACATACCAAACGTGCCATGTTGCGCCAACATGCCAACGGCATGCTAAGCATGCCATGCCAATGGCGTGCTAAACTTACCATCCCGCTTCGCATGCTCATGGCATGCCAAACATGCCATGCCGAGAAAATGCACTAAACGTGCATGCCAAACATGCCAAAGGTACCACTTCGCCGAAGTAGCACGCCAAACATGCCAACGTGCCATAAATAACGCACTTACGTGCCAACCCACCTTCGCCAATGCCATAACAGACTTTAATTCGGTTATCCTAACCAGAAACACGACCTTTCTCTAGTGGCAATGGACGAAACCCTAATTCCCAGTCGTGGCAAAAATTATGCCACTTCGGCCCCACAACATGCCACGAGTCGTGCGGGACCCAAGAAACCCTAATAAAGGCGCCATATCATAGACACTTGTGGCAATATTTGGTTCAGTGGTCGTTTCCACATGATGGTCTGGATATGGTTCCTTTGGCGTGGCTCTGGCGCCGTTTGCACAAAACGTAGCTATGTCACGGTCACATGCCACATGTTGCATGCCACATGCCGCATGCCATATGCACTAATTAGGGTTTCGGCATGCCAAACCATAATTTAGGCGAAGTTTGTAAACCTCCAAAACATTGGGATTGATGTGGCAACTAGAGCTAATGTTTCCAAGCCATATTTAGGTCTAACACCAATGTTCCAAAGTCTAGCGTCCATGGATACGCCAGGCGCTACTTGCACCATCGTGCCATTGGCATGCATAAACTATGCCAACCCTGCCAATGTGCCATCAGCGTGCACTAAATATGCCACTATGCCATTGACATGCACCAATAATGCCACTATGCTATTATTGGGCGCCAACAAAATGTGGCCATAATGGATGGTGCAAGTAGCCATCGAATTGACAGGCCAGTGGAAAGTTTTAGGCGACCAGCCAAGACGAGCCTAATAACATCACATGCTATTTTCCTGCGGAAAGTCTCTTGACTTTGACTTGCCACGTGTAGCAAACTGCTACATGTTTTCTACGAAAATACCCGAGACATCAAACATGTCACAAACTGGGGGATACTCATCAGGGTATTGGTCCTGCGGTTTACAGCGTGCAGCGTGTAACACGCCCATTATAAGAAAGTGTCAGAAAGCAGGGCAGTTAGTGGCGGCAAGAAGTAGTGGGTGTAAACTAACAAGTTTCCTTCATAATGGGAACGTGGTTCTTGGCATTTACGCATGACCCCACTCCTCCATCACTCAATCATTCTCACTTTCTACGAGATCATGGTGTGTTCAAAATGACTTGTATAAATAGGTTTTACCTATTTCCACAAAACAACAAGTTTTGGTCAGAACAACAACACAGTATCCAGAAAACCTCAAAGAACTGATAACTTACATTTTGCAAGCCAGTTCCAATTTCTGATACAAGTCATAAAATAGCCACACCTTCAGGATTAACCATTCTGGTCTCAACACCTTCTTCATTTCCCTCCCTAAGACCAACCCTTCTCCTTCACTTTGTGACCGAAGTGATAGACACATTTTTGTGTCTACGTTGTCCTTAATTTCATGTATTGTTGGTACTCGATTTTTGTACTTATTATGGTATTTTATGTGTTTTTAGTAGGGCTGTCAACGGGTCCGGTTCCTCCCGGGTATCATACTACCCGGAACCGGACCCTATTATTTTTTCCGGTTCCGGGTCCGGTTCCTAAATTAGTTGGCCCAGAACCGGACCCTATTAAACAGCCGGGTGCCCACCGGTTCCGGGTATTAAACGGGTACTTCAAGTTCAGTTATATTACACATCAGGTCATAGAAATGTAAGTGGTTTACGAAGTCAATAAATTGTATTGAATCTTAATTCCGAACTGTTCACAATCCCAGCTTTAGTACAACAACTCCTACATAACCAATTTGATCCCCACCCTTTATCTTCGCAGTTCTAATCTATAAAGAACTGCCGCCATCGTCCATGACCAGTAGAAGTTTACATCTACAATCTCAGACCATCATAGCAATTTGCAGCACAATCTCAGATAACACACAAACTTCCTTGTAGCTCCAGTTCCACCACAGCCTTGGCTTGCACGACTGTAACTCCAGTGCTTTGACCTCGGCTCTCAGCTCTATTACGCCAATTCAGTCCCTCTGAGCATCGCCTTCATGCTATACTACTGACCCATTCATTCCATTTCCTTAACCAGTTCATGAGCTATTGCTTATGTAATAGCGAGCCGACAAGCAATCCACATAAGCTTCATTAGTAACCCACTACTCTCCTCTGCAACTGTAGCTGCAACTTCATTTCACATACTTCAGTTCGGCACCAATGTATTCAGCCAAACTTCACCTGCAACACCGAGCTCAGACCATTCATACAACACTTACAGACCAGCCTTCCCCACGCCATCCAATACCAACACAACACCATATTTTTCTTGTTCTCATGACCACTACCAGAAATTCCACCAACATCATCAATACCATCTCTATCTCCATCATCTCAGGCTCAGGCCACTAACCCATGAACATCATCAATACAAAACCCATTTCAATCTCTGCATTCACGGAAATTCCAACAAAGCAAACCACAGTTCAGAAGCTCCTTCTCAGTACAAGCTTTAATCAAACAACCATTACCAACCTCAGCTGTTGCTTCAATTTCTGTTAAACCCATTGCAGTAGCAATAATTCTGCACTCAATCCAACAGCTTCTTGATCACCAATTTCTGTTTCATATCACCACTACAACTCCCATGTACAGCTCAACTACAACAAGTCAGCTGTACCAATTCTTTTCGGACAGTTTCTTGGCTCCTGCAACAGCTGCTTGCACTCTACCAACAGCATCACACCTGCAATGCATAATTAATCGCAGTTTCATTCGAACACAGACCAACACATACCACTTCAGTTGCTGCATCTCATTCTGTAGCTCTAACATCATTATAACTGCAGCTGCAACACCATGGCCAGCTTCAATTCATGACATCATCTTCTTCTAGATGTGAATAGCTTCAAACCCTCTCAGACCACCACAGCTGGCGTTCAACTTAGAAACCCTGATTCCATTTCATGAACACCACCATCAACAGCTGAATCAAAACTTAATCTCAGCATCGAGAAAAACCCCAAAACTGACAAACCCTAACTCTTCAATTTCAATTTTAATTTCAACTTCTCTTCACTGTGTGCTCTCTAGATCTGTGGACTCTTCCAATTCTTCTTTAAATTCCTCCATCTATCAACACAATCATAGAAGTAACGAGTTCTTCTTAATCTCCACCTTCAATGTTCACCAGATTTACAACATCATATGTTTCTCGACTGAAGCTTATTCTACAAATCCAACCCAACACAGATCGATTTGTTAACTCGTCATAACTCTCGATTCCCTCTCTCAAATCAACAGCCGCAGTCTCCATTTCTTTCTCTGAATTTCTAAACCTTCCTCAGACAGCAGCCGTCATGACTTGCCTCGGCTCTCTGAAATTGAGGTGGAGTGAAATGAAGAGGTGAAAATTGTAGAACCACCTCCATCTATCCTCAAATACCCACACTTGAAAACAGATCAAATACAACAGCATCACCATCGTTATCAAGATCTAGCCACTAATTAAAAAGAACTTCCGATTGAGTATGAATAAAAGTTATTTAATCAATAAGCAGATAATCATCTACAACTTCAAAAGCTAAACAAAGGAATTTTAAACAAACAAATTTTATTATTATCAGTCAATCCTCTAATTGATAAAGAGATTCAAGATATACGTTTGACAAAAAAAAATTTGCAGTAAACATTTACAACTTACGAAATTAACAACTTTGAATTTTAACTTTTAGCTACAACCCATCATTAAACGTTACTAAGATAGCAGATCTGAAACAGTGTCTCCTCATTATAACACATGAAAAGATGAAAATTTCATCAGGACAAGAAATTATTACATAGATGGAGAGAATGAAAGGCCAATTTTGAGCGGAGCTTGGAACGGAGGGTGAAAGCAGAAGAGTCATATGCAGAAAATTTAGGTTATGTTTGTCTATAATTGTTAACGACGTATATTTCACATGACCGAATTAACCCCAGAAAAACAAATACTTACAATACCCGACTACCCGCCGGGTAGGATTCGTATGTAACCATTTATTAACGGGTCCATTCGGGTAATTACCCGTCGGGTCCTAACTTGTTAATGGGTCCTATTTTAGGACCCGGAACCGGACCCTATTCTCCCGGATCCGGTTCCGGTTGCGGGTAATGGGTACCCATTGACAGCCCTAGTTTTTAGGTATTTTTGGAAATAAACATTCTTAGAAAAATCGGCTCGAAAAGTCGTCTAAAGCACCGGAAGGAACATGTTATTCAGACTCTCACTTGTGGATAAGGGGCGCCCAAATGATAAGGAGTACCCAAAGGATATTTGCACCCAAGCAGCTGATCAGAGACACCCCTCATGGCATCTGCTATTCGTACCCCAGGACCGGATAGGGGGCACCCATCTTCTTCTTCACGGGAAAGATATTTGGTGGGAAAAGAAATCTCAACTGTGTGAGATTCTGGTCATGATATTATGGGGATATTTGTGTCTTTAAGACATGATTATCTTCTTACCATGACAATAAGATTTTGTACGTGTCTTGAATGGAAGGAAATCGTATACTTTTGGATATTTTCGAAAACAAGGAAGGAATTATTCACGGAATTAATTGAAGATATTCTCTTCATTATTTGGCTCAATGAAATGAGAAGATTTGGATATACCATACAACTCAGAAGACCTGTGAAAATGGAGAGGAAATATTCCCGTGAAATACTTTCATTAACTGCAAAGATCTTTTGGAGTAATTGAGATGATTGTCGACCTAAGATTGGCTTCACAGTATAAATAAGAGTGTCTTGGGTATCAGTGAGGAGATAAGAAGTTGGGGATCATTTAGAGCAAACCCGGTTTAATCATTATTTTCTCCCATTTCATCACTTGTAAACACTTTAGAGCAATGAAAAATTATTCTGAGTGTGTTTTCAATATGCGGAGCTAAACCCAATCCTTGAGGCTATGGAGGAAGCCATTGTTTCGGTAAAAGTGATATATTTCATTAATTAATTACAACAACTCTATTATGAATTTTACATTGAACTAAAAATTGTTTATATGATTTTGATTAGTTGGGTGTATTTTGCTTTAGGGTTTTGATATTCTATGCTTGGATTAACATCTATTCTTTTGGAAATCTACATGTCTAGGCAATACTATTAGAATCAATTTGAATGTTGAGTTGCATAATTATTGTTTCATTAAATCACTAATATCAACCAATGGTGGAATCCTAGCCCTATTCTCTCCATAATTTTCACAACATCTTTTTAATTGAGTTCGCTATTTTTATTTATTAAAAAAAAAATCTAAAAATCCGCTTTCACAAGTCTTGAACGAATCATGTTACTGCAACAACTTTGAAAACACATCAAATTTTTGGCGCCGCCGACGCGGACTTGTCTTTAGGCTAGAGTTTTTAGATTTTTTATTTATTTTTTTTAGGTTTTTTTTTTATTTGTTCCTCTTTACGTTTTTGGGTTTTTTTCTTTTTCTTTCAGATTTTGGAATTTGGAGCGAAATAAAATTTTGCCAAAGCTTTTGGTGAATACTTAAAGACTGGAGTAAAAGGCAAAGCGAAAGGAGCGACATTTTTATTTTTGTAGATTTTTATTTTTTTAGACTTTGTTTTTCTTTTGCACTTTATTTTTTTGGACTTGGGACTTTAAATTTTGGGACATTATTTTTTTTAAACCCTATGGAAGGGTAGTTTAAATATAAATTGTTTGCAGAGAAGGACGGTGATTACAATATCACCTCGGCCCCTTGGGTTCGTACATGACATAGGAGTCGTGGCCTGAGTCGACTACAAAGGTTCATCCCCCGTCTGGTACGGGAGGTAAGTTTGTCGAAACACTCGCGAATCCCCTGTCAGCGAGTTATTGTCTTCCTTCGTATGCATATATGTTGAGGACTTGAAAACAACTGCTTTAATTTCCTAGTAAAGGGCAAGGACTGGCCATACAAGATAAGGGTTCGGATTTCATCACCGTTCTCTTCTTGCCCGCCTTAGGAAAACGACTCCAAACGCGAACCTAAGCCTAAAATTTTGACTAGAACGAAACCGATAGGGTAACGAGCTTAACAGGAAAGTCATTCAAAAAATATTGGTTATTCTTTTAAGCATACTTCGAAGTTCTTGACGGTTTCTGTAAGTTGAATGCGTGACTACGCCGCCTTGTAATACCGGTGAGGCCTTGGGTATCAAAGCTCCACCGAGCTTCCCTCGCCTCTATTCAACTTACTTTAACTCGGATTGATTCCAGAAGGGTTTGCTTAAATTGTAAAGAATTCCCATTCGAAGGATTAGAAGCTGGTCTAGAAACAATCTAAGTGGAGCCATCATGCTTTTTGTTTGCTAGAAATCAGTAGGTTTGCTGTGGTGGAGTCATCCTTGTTTTTGTTTGCATAGAACATCCCTTCCTTTTTAGGGATTTTCTTTTTGATTTTGTTTTTCTAGTGTATGCCCGAAGTTTTTAAACCGGATTGGAAAAGAAACACTCTAGGTCGTTTGATTAGTGAAAAATCTAGTAGTTCTTCTTGTGAAGGCGGGGAGCTCGAAGACTCTTCTTTTGAGAGCCCCGTTTTTGGAAACTTCAGTTTTGAGAATTTGTCTCTTCGTGAGGAAATTACCCCTAGTACTCCTAGTCCTTTGGTAGTGCCAGAAATGGCAACTTTGAATTCTTTGCTAAACCCAACTAGGACCTATCATCCGTCTTGTATCAAGTTAGCTGAAACCGAGGCAAATTATGAACTGAAACCTGGGACTTTACAGATGCTCCCAATGTTTTTAGGGAAGGAGAATGAGAACCGCTATTTTCATGTTAGGGAATTTGAGGAAGTTTGTAGTACTCTGAAAATTAAAAACCTAAGTGATGATGCGTTGAAACTTAGGTTATTCCCCTTTTCCTTAAAAGATAAAGCCAAATCTTGGTTGTATGGTTTGGACTCTGAGTCAATTTAAACCTATGACCAACTTACTTCTGCCTTTATACATAAGTTTTTCCCAAGGCATAAAACATCGTCTATTAGGACACAAATCTGTACTTTTTCCCAACAAGAGGGAGAATCTTTATATAGGTACTTAGAAAGGTTGAATGACTTGATATTTCAATGTCCTAATCATGGTTTGGAGAAGGTTAGGTTAGTTCAGATCCTCTACGAGGGTTTAGATTATTCAACAACAACCATGGTTGAGTCCTTATGCACATGTGGGTTTGAGAATGAAACTGTTGATGAAGCGATGACATTTTTGAATGAAATCGCCGATAAGACCCAACAATGGGAAAATAGTAGGGAACCCCAGAAAACAATTCTTCTAAGTAGAGGAAATGTTAATAGGGTAGAAGGATCTTATGAGTCAGATGCCAAAATAGCAGCTATAGCCAAAAGGTTAGAAGCCTTAGAATTAGGTCATTCTAGTGGTAGTAGTGGAAGAAATGAGCCTTTTTGGGAAGGCCATGTTGTTGAAGAGCAAGCCAATGCTCTTTATAACAACACTAGGTTTGATAACCAACAGAAGTTTGACCCATATTCAGAAACCTATAACCCTGGCTGGAGAAACCATCCAAACCTTTCTTGGTCCAAGGGCCAGAATCAAGGTCAGTCTAGTAATGCTCAGGTTCCCCCAGGTTTTGGCTATACTAAGAATCCTTCAGCTCCGGCACAGTTTCAGAACCCTTCAGATAAGAAGATTACGAGTTTAGAAGAGTCTCTTGCTTTGTTAACTCGTAACATTGTGCAGTTTCAACAATCTGTTGCTCAAGGTTTAGAAGAAAATAAGAGAATAGGGCAGGCTAACTCTCAGGATATTTCCGAGTTGGAAACCCAAGTTAGTCAGATAAATGAGAGATTGAGAGAAAAAAGAAAGTTTCTTAGTCAACCACAACCCAACCTTAGGGGAGTCCATCAAATATCTTTAGCTGGTGAGAAATCATCAAACCATGTGAACTCGATAACAACCCTTAGGAGTGGTAAAACGGTAAACAATAAGGTAGCCATGCCTAGTGGATATACTGTAGTTCCACCTTCTACTTCCCAATAGGAGCCCGTATACGAGGAAACTGAAACAGTCTCTAAGGATTCCCAAGAAATTCCTGATAGGTCTACCTTTGTGCCTAGAGCCCCATATCCACATTTGCTAGCCCCAACAAAGAAGGAGTCTACTTTCAAAGAGATAATGGAAACATTTAAGCAGGTGAACATCAACATTCCGCTATTAGAAGCAATTAGGCATATGCCTGCTTATGCCAAGTTCCTTAAAGAACTTTGTACACGAAAGTGTAACCTTAATGTCCATAAGAAAGCTTTTTTAGCTGGTCAGGTAAGTTCCATTTTTCTGAACCAAACACCCCCTAAGTATAAGGATCCTGGATGCCCCACCATATGTTGTGCGATTGGTAATCACATGGTCGATAAAGCTTTACTTGACTTAGGATCTAGTGTTAACTTACTCCCGTATGATTTATACACCTAGTTAGGTCTTGGTAAGTTGAAACCGACTAAAATGACACTACAATTAGCTGATAGGTCTGTCAAAGTACCTCGTGGTGTCATAGAGGGTGTTCTGATTGAGGTTGATAAGTTTATTTATCCTTTGGATTTCGTTGTTCTAGACACCCAGCCTGTTCAGGACCCAAGTCGTCAAATCCCAGTGATTTTAGGATGCCCATTTTTAGCCACAGCTAACGCTGTCATCAACTGCAGGACATGGCTTATGAACATATCCTTTGGTAATATGACCACTGAACTAAATGTCTTTAATGTTACTAGACAACCTTATGAGAATGATGATATATAAGAAGTGAATATGATTAGCACTTTAGTTCAGGATTTGGTTCAGGATAATTGGCTTGACACTTTACTGGTAGATTCTTTAGATGATTTTGAGGAAACCATTCTCTTAGATCAGATATGTGATCAATCTTTAGAAGAAGCTCTTGAGTATTTTAAAGATTCTATGGACCCAGAAATTCAAGCAATAGTTTTAGGTTTTCTGAGAATAATGATGACCCTAAGTTTGGGGGTAGAGAACTAGAAGAATCTCTTAAGTATTTAAGGACTCTGAAGATCCGGAAATTCAAGAAATAGTTAGAGGTTTGTCTGTGAACCCTAAGTTCGGGGGTAGTGATGGTTCTTGTGATTGTATCATATCCCTAATTAGAGTCCCTAACTTGGGAATCGAGCCTTGTACATCTGAGATATTACTTGAGTCTTTTCAGACTCCGCAACCCGATCCTCCTGATACTGTCCAGGAGGTAACCCAGGTATTAGAGACCCGTTTTTCGGATGAATCTATTTATAGAGACACACATATGAAGTTAAATTACGCGTCGCAGATAAACCCAGTTGTCTTGACAGAAACCTTAGATGAGGACGTGCTCCTTCTTTTCATTTTTCTAAATCAGTGCAGTTGTCTCATACTGGTGTCAGCTCTATTTGGTCTTATGGACCCACAATTGTTTCGACTGTTGATATATGACTTTGGAAGGTGAAAATCCTTTTTGAGGTATTTGATGTCTAGCTAAAGACTTTAAATTTAGCATTTCCTGGGAGGTGCTCATGCTTACGGTAATATCATTCCTTATTTCTTTTTCCATCCATCAAGTGGTAACAGTTTCTTATTATTCATGCTTTTAATTTCATCTTTAGGACATTGAGGACAATATTAGATTTAAGTTTGGGGGTAGGGAAGAAACTTTTTGTTAGCTCGTAGCTGCAACAAATAAACTCCATAGCCTAGAAATTTATGTTTATTAAGGTTGGCACTAAGCAATCTAAGTGGATGTGAATATCTTGGTTGTAGGAGTTGAGGAACCAATCTGATTAGATGGAAACACCTAAAGAGTCTATTCATAAAAGCACAGAGCTCAGGTGTTAGAATTAAAAAAAACATGGTAGTTTCGCTATATCTCGTTGAATCCTATCCTTCTGTTTTTATTTTTTAAGTGATTTGGTGGGGCACACGATTCAAGTTGTTACCTTTGCTAGGGTGGAATAGAGTAATTGAGATACCAAAAAAAAATAAATAATAATAAATTTAAAAAAAAAAAGAAAAAAAGAAGAGAGAGACCAGACCATTAGACCAACCGGAATAAATTCAATAAAGTAGACCACTGGTGCCCTTGTATATGCCAGTTGTGTTGACCTAGAGTTAGGTTTATCGACCACTGGTCCTCTTGTATATGCCAGATGTGTTGATATTAGTCAGACCGGTATCTCATTCCATTAGGATAGGTTCACCTTGGCAGAGGCCTTCAGACAGATATGGGAAACACCATTCACTTTTAACCATCTCTTTATCCATATTCTTAATCTTTCCATGTGATTGGTTGACTCCGGTTATGATGTACATAAACTATCTGACTAGAGCTCTGTCACTTATATATGAATTTTAGTATGTTGAGTGCAAACTCGTGTACAACAATTGGAATTTCGCATCAGGGTACTTCCTTCTATAGTCAATGATTGTATGCCAACCAAGGAGATTCTTTAGTGCCTTCCAAGGTTCTGCATAGATAGCTAGGGTCTGGAGTAAGATTTTTTTTTGGGTACACCTATGGTAAACCCTCCGGAGACAACACTCCGCCGCTAGGTCCACCTAGCAGTCTAACGGCTTGCTGCACGTGCTAAGTGTAGTCATTTTATTTTCTAGATTAATTTTGCTCGAGGACTAGCAACTAATAAGTTTGAGGGTATTTGATATACACATTTTTATGTCTACGTTGTCCTTAATTTCATGTATTGTTGGTACTCGATTTTTGTACTTATTATGGTATTTTATGTGTTTTTAGGTATTTTTGGAAATAAACATTCTTGGAAAAATCGGCTCGAAAAGTCGTCTAAAGCACCGGAAGGAAAGTGTTATTCAGACTCTCACTTGTGGATAAGGGGCGCCCAAATGATAAGGAGGTGCAACAGGTTTATAGCAGAAAAGGGAATCGATCCTATGGACATGTGCAACATGTTTTTAGGCAAAGGGGAACTGATCCTATGGACATGTGAAACACATTTAAGTTAGATACCATATATATGTGGGGAACCGATCCTAGTACCTAGTCAACCGAATTTTGGAAAGCTAGTGTGACTATAAACAATACTCACATAGAGGTAGAACCGAAACTTATTTTGGTAGAACAGTTAAACCCATGATTTGTGATTGAATGTTATTTGATCAATCGGATAGTTCTTGAAAGTCAGATGAACCAATTATAAACTTGTTTGGAAGTTTGGCAAATCGGTTTCAAGGTTGTAAATATGAAAGAGAATTTACAACGTTAGGATGTCGACATACTTTAAACACATGTTGTGAATGTTTATTATTTAATTGTTCAAAGTTATTCCTTAATAGCTAAGGAAAGAGAATCCCAGGATCGAAACATAAATAAGTTAAGAATCTTTTAATTAAGGTTATTAATTTCATTTTTAGGAAAATAAGAATTAGTAATATGCATTTACTAATTAAAGATTTTCTGAGAGTTTTCGATCAATATTTTTGGATAGAGCATTTTCAGGAATTATGGAAACCAAATTTGTTCTTTGATGAATATCTTGAGAATATTTTCGGTTTTGTAAATTCCTTGGTGTCCAAACTTCCTAGTATATAAATACTTGAAGTTTGCATTTCTAGCAAACTAATCCTTCGTAACAGCAAACTACCTCTTGTTGTGCTGCTACTGGTGAAGCCGCCTACTCAGAGAGGAGGAGTAACCTAATTAGGTAAAATCTCTTACGCCCGCTCAGTTTAAAGTCTTCTTTTGGATTGAGAAGCTCTACGAGTATCGTTGGTGGGAAACTAGATAATTGCGGTTTATCTTTTGTTTTCATTGATTTGATTGACTAACGGTAGTTGAACTTTGATTGCACCTAGTTTTTTTTATGCTTGAGGATCTTCTCTTGTGATATAAGATTAACTCAAACTAGTTCAGAGTTTCGACAAGGATCTTTACATTGTTTGTAGTTCTGAAGACGATCTTGTGATAATCCATTGTTAACAGACTCCGTTCTGTGCGTGATTGATCACAAGAGATTCAAGTGATTGTGTGCAGGTGTTTATTTAAGATCTAAGAAAATTTGAAGACAAATAAGATATTGAATATTTATGATTTGTGGGTTCATAATCTTTGGTGTGCACAATACTTGTTTCGGTAAAAAGAGGATCCAATTAATAATCGGTTTTATCCTTGTGATAGAATTGGATTGATTAATTGAGTAGATCGGCATCAACACAATTCTTTGGGTTAAGAGTGTTGATCGCAAAATATTAACGATTACTTTGGTAATTGAACATAAGATAGACCTAAGGACATGACGAAGGAGTTTATGTTAAGATAAACAGAAGAGCCTTTATCCGACTCATATCACTTGGTTGAAGAGAGTTGATACCAAACAGATTTGTTGTTCCTTTACTGTTTGGAATACGAACCCAAGGAATTTGTTCCAAGTACGTGACTTATTTATAAGTTGGAGGCGTGGGAATACAGACGGAACTAGGTGAACCATAGGTTTAGTTGCCTGGTCTCAACCATACGAAGTTATGTGTAATTTTGTGTAGCGGCTTAATCCTGAGAGTATTCAATTATTGATAAGGTCCCGGGGTTTTTCTGCATTTGTGGTTTTCAACGTTAAGTGAATCATATTGTGTTTGGTTAAGTCTGAACCTTTTTATCAAGTAAACATACATGATAGACACATTTTTGTGTCTACGTTGTTCTTAATTTCATGTATTGTTGGTACTCGATTTTTGTACTTATTATGGTATTTTATATGTTTTTAGGTATTTTTGGAAATAAACATTCTTGGAAAATCGGCTCGAAAAGTCGTCTAAAGCACCGGAAGGAACGTGTTATTCAGACTTTCACTTGTGGATAAGGGGCACCCAAATGATAAGGGGTACCCAAAGGATATTTGCACCCAAGCAGGTGAACAAAGACACCCCTCATGGCATCTGCTATTCGCACCCCAGGACCGGATAGGGGGCACCCATCTTCTTCTTCACGGGAAAGATATTTGGCGGGAAAACAAAATCTCAACTGTGTGAGATTCTGGTCATGATATGATGGGGATATTTGTGTCTTTAAGACATGATTATCTTCTTACCATGACAGTAAGATTTTGTACGTGTCTTGAATGGAAGGAAATCGTATAATTTTGGATATCTTCGAAAACAGGGAAGAAATTATTCACGGAATAAATTGAAGATATTCTCTTCATTATTTGGCTCAATGAAATGAGAAGATTTGGATATACCATACAACTCAGAAGACGTGTGAAAATGGAGAGGAAATATTCCCGTGAAATACTTTCATTAACTGCAAAGATCTTTTGGAGTAATTGAGACGATTGTCGACCTAAGACTGGCTTCACAGTATAAATAAGAGTGTCTTGGGTATCAGTGAGGAGATAAGAAGTTGGGGATCATTTAGAGCAACCCCGGTTTAATCATTATTTTCTCCCATTTCATCACTTGTAAACAATTTTGAGCAATGAAAAATTATTCTGAGTGTGTTTTCAATATGCGGAGCTAAACCCAATCCTTGGAGCTATGGAGGAAGCCATTGTTTCGGTAAAAGTGATATATTTCATTAATTAATTACAACAACTCTATTATGATTTTTGCATTGAACTAAAAATTGTTTATATGATTTTGATTAGTTGGGTGTATTTTCTCTTGATAGAATATGCTTGCTTTAGGGTTTTGATATTCTATGCTTGGATTAACATCTATTCTTTTGGAAATCTACATGTCTAGGCAATACTATTAGAATCAATTTGAATGTTGAGTTGCATAATTATTGTTTCATTAAATCACTAATATCAACCAATGGTGGAATCCTAGCCCCATTCTCTCCATAATTTTCACAACATCTTTTTAATTTAGTTCGCTATTTTTATTTATTAAAAAAAAATCTAAAAATCCGCTTTCACAAGTCTTGAACGAATCATATTACTGCAACAACTTTAAAAACACATCACGAAGCAAACCTGAAACAAATATTTCTTGGTTTACGTCAGGATTGTACAGATTGATCTCTCGAATCTAAGGTACTTCCGTGCAGTGCATTTTTTTAGGGTTTAGATTTGTTTCTCATCCACACACCCAAATTTACCAAAATCAGCAAAAACAGTTTTTACCCACAAACAATTAGCGACCACAGTGGTAGATTAAATCTCTCGGTTGCAAATTCAATTCTCAATTTCATTTCCATCCCAATTGGTCTTAGGCCCAATTCAATTGTTAATTGAAACTCATTTCAGTCAAAGATTCCAACTTTCCAGATATATTCGGGTCATTCGAACCTTGCAGAAGCAATGAATAGATGGAAGCCAACTACCATGGAAGACATGACAAAAATGCTAGAGGATATGGTTGCCAGCCAAGTCGATATTATCATACGGCAGAACGAGACACTTCGTATCCTGGGAAGTATAATAAGCCGATTGTTGAAAGAATCAACAAAGGCTTATCCGAAGGATCCCGCCAATTTCAAGATTAATATGAAGGATGTTAAATATTTGGCTAAAGCCTACGCCTATGCCAATGAGGATGCTGACGGAGCACGTAGCCACATCATAAAGGAGTAGTGGAAGAGCGGCCAATTGGATTCTGCCAACACAGAGAGCCAGGACAATTTCACAAGACCAAGGAAGGAGACTTTCCAGGTGCGCCACAACATCTGCAAGACAAAGGTAAAGATATAGCCTATGAAGCCTTGCTGGAAAACATTTATCTCCAAATCCTCGCAGAAGTTCAAAGAGTTGTCCAACAGTCCGCAACCACGACTGCTTTGTTGAAGAGAGAAGCACCTAAAGAGGGGGAAATTCACCAAGACGCTTATGGAAACGAACACCACGCCAATGAACAATATCCATCTCAGCCATCGCGTGTCGCAGTCGCTGATGCAAGCCCCTCAAGATAAATTACCTTTCAACAATACGACAGAAGTAAACGGTCCGCTCATGAATCAATAATCGCTCAAGCGTCAATTCAGCCCTCAAAGAGAGCTTCATGCCAAAGCCTGCAAGAATTTCCGCCACATCAACTACTGATGCGGGAGAAGCCAGACTCAAAATATTCGCGCTTCCCGTTGCCTATCAGAAGAGTTATAGAGTTACTGGAAATTTGGGTACGAGAGGGAATAGTCCAACTACCCTTGGTATGGCGTCCACCAACTGATCAGGAGATGCCAGATTCAAGATATTGCTGAAAAAGCGGGGGTACAACAACCACACCCAATATTTCGCTTAGCAATCTGTATGGACAAACTCCAATATACTTTCTAGAGAATCAACTAGACAGTCAGACTCAATCTAGATAAAAAAGTATATCAAAGAGTTTATATCTCAATCTCTCGATTTGATATATACTCAAGCAAATAGAAATCTGCGAGTCTTTATCAAATACTAAAGAGATAACTTAGATGGTACCACAGACCAATATCCAAGTGTCAATCAATTTAAATCAAAAACCAAAAGGTCGGATATTCTAATTGATTGAACAACGCACAACCTGTGATATTTCAATTATATAACAAAATATAATGCGGAATAGAAATAATAGAGACACCAGAATTTTGTTAACGAGGAAACCACAAATGCAGAAAAACCTCGGGACCTAGTCCAGATTGAACATACACTGTATTAAGCCGCTACATACAAATGATTAGATTCAAGCTAATATTTCTCAACCGTTAGATGAAAACTTGATTAGATTCAAGATAATATTTCTCAACCGTTAGATCGAAAACTTAGCTTATTACACACAAATGAAATGCACGTTTCTAGGCTTGTGTGACCGTACCCAAACTTGTACATTTGTTGGTTCAACAATAGTTAACCAAATGGTTAGTCATATAAGCAATTTCATATCAACCATATTCTTCTTCACCATAACTAGTTCAACTGACCCAAATGAACTAGTTAGAGAGTTGTTCAATTGCTTAGATCTTATGTAACTACACAAGACATAATCGAAACAAAAATGATTCGATTCACTCGAATCGGTTCATGAACTTTATAGCCACGGTTTGCAAAACCATTCCTTAGTTTATATAAACATGAGTTCAAGAACAATCGTTTTTAGATATAACCAACTCAAGTTCACGGACCTAAGTTCCCGGAAGGAGTTCACAAACTCCAACAGATTTTCTCGGGTCGAGAACTTCCGCAAGTTCGCGGACTGGGTTCGCAGACTGAGTTCGCGGACTTAGCTCACGCCACTGTTCCGGTTTTCTTGATTAACAAATTTTGCAAACTTCGGTTCAAGGAATAAAGACTTATACATATATGTGTTTCCACAACAATGCTTATATCCATCAATGGTTATATAATCTAAACTCTCATTTCAATCATTGAAGCATTCTCAGAGGACGTTATATAGTTGTTATTCACAAACCATTTTTTGTCAGAGAAATTTTCAAAGTGATTGAAACATAACATAACTTTCGTCACTAGGTAAAGATGAACTTGGCTAAAGCGAAATCTTACTAACACATATTTAAAGAAATAGATAGGAGAGATAAACTCGGCTCGAAATACCAAATGTGTATAATCAAAGTCTATATAGCAAACGACTTTTAACTCAAGATAGGAGATAAATAGACTTTTGAGTGATAGATAAGTTCAAGTCTCCACATACCTTTTAGTCGATGAATATCCACCAGTTCCTTGAGTAGTTCTTCGTCTTGTATGATGATTGCCATGGAGTTCTTGATCCCAACTACACTTTCTATCCTAGTCTGAGACCTCAGCTATAGTAGACTAGAAATCAAGACTTATAGTTTTGATCACTAACATTGAAAAACATGCTTGAGATAGAAACGCATGCAAGTTCGACCGAGCAATGCTCTAACAATCTCCCCCTTTGTAAATTTTAGTGACAAAACTATCAATACATATGGAAAACAAAAAATAAATGAATTAAATTTTGTAGATCCTATTCCACATGTCTAATCTTCAACAGTACTCGAAATCTTCGTCACTTCCAAGTACTCCAATGATCCCAAAGGTTGTAAGTTCAGCATCATCGTTATAAGTTCAGCATCATCGTTATAAGTACTCGAAATCTTCCTATTCCACATGTCTAATCTTCAACAGTACTCGAAATCTTCGTCACTTCCAAGTACTCCAATGATCCCAAAGGTTGTAAGTTCAGCATCATCGTTATTGAAAATCCGTAGCTATAACAACGAGAAAACAAGAGTTCTCAATCATTGTTATACAGTGTCATAGTATCATTACACCGCGTCAAAGTTCAATTGTATCACAACTTCAATAACAATACTATGGTTATATTTATCACTTACCCTTAGTCAATACTCCATCTCACATGGAAACCACTCCCCCTTACATAATGATCCGAAAATCATATGTATTTGTAGTGTGAACTACATATTAATTCTTCCCCTTTTTGTCAATAAAATTGGCAAAGGTACAAAAACGGTACCCTAATGAAATTTCCGAAAGAGACATTTCATGACCAAAAGAAAGCACATATCATCTTATTTAGATGCAATCATAAAGCCGAAGCTAAATGCATTCACCAAGGAGTTTAAAGATACAAGATAACCCCTATAATATTCCACATCCGTACTCCCCACAAAGATTTGGCAATTAAGCACAAGTTCAATTAAGAACTCTCCCCCATAAAATGTCATTCCCGAAAGAACAACAAGAGGGACCTTAATTTAAAAATAAAAGAAGGATTTCTTTGGACATACAAGTATGAATTTGAATCCAAAATACTCAATTAAATTAACCACAAGAGAACCCATGATTAATATAATCGGAATACACAACCAAATTAATCACAAAAAGTAATTAATTTAATTGGTCATGCTCGACATAAGAAAACTTTCGGAGCAACAACCAAATAACCAAACAAGATGATTCATTTAGTTGAACATGCTCGACATAAAGTACATCACGGATCAACAACTAAGCTAATCATAAAATAATCAAATCAGTCGATAGTGCTCAACATAAGACACTTTATGGAACGACACAGTATATACACAAAAATTGTGGATCAGAGATCGACCTAATACCGTGGAATAAGCAAGGACTCATTCTATTTTCCATCACCATTTGCACAATGACATACAATAGACATAATCCTTGTAAAACAAAAGTTCATCCTATCTTCCATCAAATAATGACATAATAGGCTTCAAACTTTTGTATTTGTCAAAAGTCCATTCATTCTTTTATAAATACATGCATATCGACTTACGAAAGACTTTACTTTTGACAAGATATGGGACAATAATAGTTCACGGACGCAAACACACATATCCCATAAGAGTTGCAATATATGAAACCATAAAGATTAATAATGTAAAAATCATCTTCCAAACAAGTTTAGAATTTAAACCAATAAATATAAAAACATGAAGATGAAAACGTTGGACATAGCTATGTGTAAACACAATAATGGTTATTCCAAACTCTAGTTATTCTTCCAAACAATACAAGAAAAATAGAATATTTACTAGGCAATAAGACCTTTGAATTTTTTTTTATCGTCCCCGAACTCCTTGTCGTCAACAGTCATTGGGACATAAGGTTCATTAAGGTAGGAGTTTATATCAATAAACCTTCTTGGATGATGTTGTCGAACCAGAGCCTTCTGAATCTCATGAGTCTTAAACACAAAAGCCTTTATTTGTTGAATCTTCTTTCGCATCTCCTTCAACACTTCAAGAACATCAGAAAACTTCTGAGAGTTTGAAGGAATGGCTCTTGGCTTCCTCACATTCCTTTTTTTTTTCAATGTGTGAGCTAACGGAGATTTCTCTTTTTCCTTCATGATTGATGGCTTGAAAATCTAATTAACATCCTTTCCATCAGAAGACATGGTACTTGGAGCATCCATAGGCGTATGGGTTTGTGAGAGGAAATCACAGTCTCAACAAGTAGTCTTGAGATAAAAAGAAGATTAAAGGAAAGAAAAAGGAGTATAGGGTTTCAAAACCTTTAAACAGGTTCGTACACGTCAAACTCTTAACCCTATAAAGAGTGGAATTATCGATAATAACCCTCTTTTATTGATAGACAAGGATTCCAAAGAAAAACTAAGAAAAGAAGAAAAAAAACTCTTCCTAAAGCCCGAGAGGTACAAAATCTTGTCTCTTTGGATCAGGCACATGAGACAAATTTTTTAAATCAACACAATCAAGTTGCGTTGTGGTGAACAACAATTTGTACACCATTTTCCTCTTGATAGGAATTCATAGACCCCTGTCTATCAAAACAACTCGACCATACTTTCTTCTCGAATGGTCTTGGTTTATCCTTGGAAACTAACTTCTTAGACGAAAATAAAATCCTACATACCTTAGCGGTCTTCCGAGCGAGTTTAAGCTTATTTGCTGATTGATTTGCTCTTCGTTGAAGTTTGTTGACGTGCCTCAATTGGTGTTTGTACTTGTAAAACTTTGAAAGTTCATGACCCTTTAGAGAAAAATACGAGCACGTCAAGATAGGATAACAGTCAGGCTTCTGAGATGTGTAAGCAGCTAGACACATAGTAGAACCTGCAACATTACATATAGAGTTTCCAAAGAACGGGTCAATATTTTCTTCCAAAATAGTTGGGTTTTCTTCTGAAAGAATATCGAGATTGATGTATGTATTGCTACAGTTATCAAAATCAATATTTTCACCGAGAAGTGCAACACTTGATTTCTCGTCTTCGTTAGATTCATAGCTATCCGACATTTCATCAAGAGTTGCTGCAAGACCTTTGTTCCCAGTGTATTTTCTACGATTTGGTCACTCGTTCACAAAATGACCAAATCCTTTACACTTAAAGCACTGAGGCATATCCTCGTCATCAGTTTCATCTGTTTCCCTATTTTTGGGAGGAATACGATTATGAGGTTTAACTGATGCTTCAGGATTATCTCTGGAGAACTGTTTACTTTTCTTCAACAGAAGATCCCTTAACTGTCTTGTGATCATCGAGACCGACTTGTCAAGATCTTCATCTGATGAATCTGTCTCAGAGTAATCATCTTCAGAGATATACACTTTTTTACATTTATCAAGTAATTTAGTGTCCTTTATTGCTTTGAACGCAACATCCTTAGATTTGGATGAATGTTCGTGATCAAAGATCTTAAGTTTCCCAACCAGCGTATTTCTGGAGAGATTATCAAGGTTATTTCCCTCAACGATGGCATGCTTCTTAGAATCGTATCTAGATGGCAGCGATCTGAGAATTTTCATGACAATGTCCTTTTTAGGAATAGTCTTACCCAATGCAAAAGATGCATTAACAATTTCAGATACTTTGTGATTAAACTCATCAAATGTCTCTTCATCTACCATACGAAGGATCATAATTAAGGTTTTGAAGCCTAGCTTCCTTTTTACTGGTATTTCCTTCAAATACAGTTTCTAAGATATCCCAAGCTTCTTTAGACTTAGTGCAATTTGACACATGGTGCTGAAGATTTGGGGTAATGGTATGTATAATGGCATTCAAACCGTCGGAATTTTGCTTTGCAGTATTTATCTCGGCAGGGTGTATTCACCAATATCCTTGGGAACGTTTAAATATCCAACTGCCATAACGGGAGAATTATATCCATTAACTACATATACCCATGATTGAAAATCACGTGCTTGAAGAAAAGCTCGCATAGCAATTTTCCACCATAAGTAATTAGAGCCATCGAAGACTGGTGGTACGTTTATTGAGATAACACTTCTGTCCATAGAGTCAGATCGCTATAAACACAGACTTGTAAGGTCTTGAACGTGTTTTCCTGCTCTGTTACCAATTGAAAAATCGGGGGTACAACAACCACACCCAATATTTCGCTTAGCAATATGTATGGACAAACTCCAATATACTTTCTAGAGAATCAACTAGACAGTCAGGCTCAATCTAGATAAAAAGTATATCAAAGAGTTTATATCTCAATCTCTCGATTTGATATATACTCAAGCAAATTGAAATCTGCGAGTCTTTATCAAATACGAAAGAGATAACATAGATGGTACAACCAAAAGGTCGTATATTCTAATTGATTGAACAACGCACAACCTGTGATATTTCAATT
>NC_039364.1:157490727-157491178 GCF_003573695.1 Papaver somniferum | reverse complement strand
TGCTCAACATAAGACACTTTATGGAACGACACAGTATATACACAAAAATTGTGGATCAGAGATCGACCTAATACCGTGGAATAAGCAAGGACTCATTCTATTTTCCATCACCATTTGCACAATGACATACAATAGACATAATCCTTGTAAAACAAAAGTTCATCCTATCTTCCATCAAATAATGACATAATAGGCTTCAAACTTTTGTATTTGTCAAAAGTCCATTCATTCTTTTATAAATACATGCATATCGACTTACGAAAGACTTTACTTTTGACAAGATATGGGACAATAATAGTTCACGGACGCAAACACACATATCCCATAAGAGTTGCAATATATGAAACCATAAAGATTAATAATGTAAAAATCATCTTCCAAACAAGTTTAGAATTTAAACCAATAAATATAAAAACATGAAGATGAAAACGTTGGACATAGCTATGTGTAA
>NC_039364.1:157487078-157490717 GCF_003573695.1 Papaver somniferum | reverse complement strand
ATTTGATATATACTCAAGCAAATTGAAATCTGCGAGTCTTTATCAAATACGAAAGAGATAACATAGATGGTACAACCAAAAGGTCGTATATTCTAATTGATTGAACAACGCACAACCTGTGATATTTCAATTGTATAAAAAAATATAATGCGGAATAAAAATAACACAGACACCAGAATTTTGTTAACGAGGAAACCGCAAATGCAGAAAACCCCCAGGACCTAGTCCTTATTGAACATACACTGTATTAAGCCGCTATAGACACTAGCCTACTCCAAACTAACTTCGGTATGGACTGTAATTGAACCCCAATGAATCTCACATTGATCCAAGGTACAGTTATGCTCATACGTCTCTGATCCCAGCAGGATGCTACATACTTGATTCCCTTAGATGATCTCACCCACAACTAAGAGTTGCTACGACTCAAAGTCGAAGACTTTAATAAATACATCTGTATCACACAGAAAAGTCTACGGTAATAGATAAATCCGTCTCCCACGAATATACCTACGAGTTTTGTTCCGTCTTTTGATAAATCAAGGTGAACATGAACCAATTGATAACCCGGACTTATATTCCCGAAGAACAGCCTAGTATTATCAATCACCTCACAACAATCTTAATCGGCGCAGCGAAAAAAGAAATTGTAGAGTCACAAACGATGAGACGAATATGTTTGTGACTACTTTTTATCTTGCCCTATCGGAGATATAATCTCAAGCCAATTCTTTCAATTGAACTCGTACGATAGAAAATGGCAAGATCATATCACACAACTACGAAAAAGTAGTATCGGCCTGGCTTCACAATCCCAATGAAGTCTTTAAGTCGTTCACCTGGTTTAGAAGAAGAAACCAAAGGTTAAAGGAGAATAAACTCTAGCTTAGCACAACTAGTATCACACAGAAGGTGTGGGGATTAGGTTTCCCAGTTCCTAGAGTTTTCCCTTATATAGTCTTTCAAATATGGGTTTGCAGTCAATGTTAGCTTGGTAAAAAAGCATTAAATATTCACCGTTAGATGAAAACTTGATTAGATTCAAGCTAATATTTCTCAATCGTTAGATCGAAAATTTAGCTTGTTACACACAAATGAAATGCACGTTTCTAGGCTTGTGTGACCGTACCCAAACTTGTACATTTGTTGGTTCAAAAATAGTTAACCAAATGGTTAGCCATATGAGCAATTTCATATCAACCATATTCTTCTTTACCATAACTAGTTCAAATGACTCAAATGAACTAGTTAGAGAGTAGTTCAATTGCTTAGATCTTATGTAACTACACAAGACACAATCGAAGCAAAAACGATTTGATTCACTCAAATCGGTTCATGAACTTTATAGCCACGGTTTTCAAAAGCATTCCTTAGTTTATATAAACATGAGTTCAAGAACAATCGTTTTTAGATATAACCAACTCAAGTTCGCGGACTTAAGTTCCCGTAAGGAGTTCACAAACTCCAGCAGAGTTTCTCGGGTCGAGAACTTCCGCCAGTTCGCAGACTGGGTTCGCGGACTGGGTTCGCGGACTGTGTTCGCGGACTTAGCTCACGCCACTATTCCGGTTCTCTTGATCAACAAATTTTGCAAACTTCGGTTCAAGGAATAAGGACTTATACATACATGTGGTTCCACAACAATGTTTATATCCATCAATGGTTATATAATATAAACTCTCATTTCAATCATTGAAACATTCTCAGAGGACGTTATATAGTTGTTATTCACAAACCATTTTTCGTCAGAGAAATTTTCAAAGTGATTGAAACATAACATGACTTTCGTCACTAGGTAAAGATGAACTTGGCTAAAGCGAAAGCTTACCAAATATTTAAAGAAATAGATAGGCGAGATAAATTCGGCTCGAAATACCAAATGTGTATAATCAAAGTACATATAGCAAACGATTTTTGTCTCAAGATAGGAGATAAATTGACTTTTGAGTGATAGATAAGTTCAAGTCTCCACATACCTTTTAGTCGATGAAGATCCACCAGTTCCTTGAGTATTTCTTCGTCTTGTATGATGATTTCCATGGAGTTCTTGAGCTCAACTACACTTTCTATCGTAGTCCGAGACCTTAGCTATAGTACACTATAAATCAAGACTTATAGTTTTGATCATTAACATTGACAAACATGCTTGAGATAGCAACGCATGCGAGTTCAACCGAGAAATTCTCTAACAATCTCCCCCTTTGTAAATTTTAGTGACAAAACTATCAATACATATGGAAAACAAAAAATAAATGAATTAAATTTTGTAGATCCTATTCCACATGTCTAATCTTCAACAGTACTCGAAATCTTCGTCACTTCCAAGTACTCCAATGATCCCAAAGGTTGGAAGTTCAGCATCATCGTTATTGAAAATCCGTAGCTATAACAACGAGAAAACAAGAGTTCTCAATCATTGTTATACAGTGTCATAGTATCATTACACCGTGTCAAAGTTCAATTGTATCACAACTTCAATAACAATACTATGGTGATATTTATCACTTACCCTTAGTCAATACTCCATCTCACATGGAAACCACTCCCCCTTACATAATGATCCGAAAACCATATGTATTTGTAGTGTGAACTACATATTAATTCTTCCCCTTTTTGTCAATAAAATTGGCAAAGGTACAAGAACGGTACCCTAATGAAATTTCCGAAAGAGACATTTCATGACCAAAAGAAAGCACATATCATCTTATTTAGATGCAATCATAAAGCCGAAGCTAACTGCATTCATCAAGGAGTTTAAAGATACAAGATAACCCCTATAATATTCCACAGCCGTACTCCCCACAAAGATTTGGCAATCAATCACAAGTTCAATTAAGAACTCTCCCCCATAAAATGTCATTCCCGAAAGAACAACAAGAGGGACCTTAATTTAAAAAGAAAAGAAGGATTTCTTTGGACATAACAAATCACATACAAGTATGAATTTGAATCCAAAATACTCAATTAAATTAACCACAAGAGAACCCATGATTAATTTAATCGGAATACACAACCAAATTAACCACAAAAAGTAATTAATTTAATTGGTCATGCTCGACATAAGAAAACTTTCGGAGCAACAACCAAATAACCAAACAAGATGATTCATTTAGTTGAACATGCTCGACATAAAGTACATCACGGATCAACAACTAAGCTAATCATAAAATAATCAAATCAGTCGATAATGCTCAACATAAGACACTTTATGGAACGACACAGTATATACACAAAAATTGTGGATCAGAGATCGACCTAATACCGTGGAATAAGCAAGGACTCATTCTATTTTCCATCACCATTTGCACAATGACATACAATAGACATAATCCTTGTAAAACAAAAGTTCATCCTATCTTCCATCAAATAATGACATAATAGGCTTCAAACTTTTGTATTTGTCAAAAGTCCATTCATTCTTTTATAAATACATGCATATCGACTTACGAAAGACTTTACTTTTGACAAGATATGGGACAATAATAGTTCACGGACGCAAACACACATATCCCATAAGAGTTGCAATATATGAAACCATAAAGATTAATAATGTAAAAATCATCTTCCAAACAAGTTTAGAATTTAAACCAATAAATATAAAAACATGAAGATGAAAACGTTGGACATAGCTATGTGTAA
>NC_039364.1:157486682-157487068 GCF_003573695.1 Papaver somniferum | reverse complement strand
CGTTAGATCGAAAATTTAGCTTGTTACACACAAATGAAATGCACGTTTCTAGGCTTGTGTGACCGTACCCAAACTTGTACATTTGTTGGTTCAAAAATAGTTAACCAAATGGTTAGCCATATGAGCAATTTCATATCAACCATATTCTTCTTTACCATAACTAGTTCAAATGACTCAAATGAACTAGTTAGAGAGTAGTTCAATTGCTTAGATCTTATGTAACTACACAAGACACAATCGAAGCAAAAACGATTTGATTCACTCAAATCGGTTCATGAACTTTATAGCCACGGTTTTCAAAAGCATTCCTTAGTTTATATAAACATGAGTTCAAGAACAATCGTTTTTAGATATAACCAACTCAAGTTCGCGGACTTAAGTTCCCG
>NC_039364.1:157451274-157486672 GCF_003573695.1 Papaver somniferum | reverse complement strand
TGCTCAACATAAGACACTTTATGGAACGACACAGTATATACACAAAAATTGTGGATCAGAGATCGACCTAATACCGTGGAATAAGCAAGGACTCATTCTATTTTCCATCACCATTTGCACAATGACATACAATAGACATAATCCTTGTAAAACAAAAGTTCATCCTATCTTCCATCAAATAATGACATAATAGGCTTCAAACTTTTGTATTTGTCAAAAGTCCATTCATTCTTTTATAAATACATGCATATCGACTTACGAAAGACTTTACTTTTGACAAGATATGGGACAATAATAGTTCACGGACGCAAACACACATATCCCATAAGAGTTGCAATATATGAAACCATAAAGATTAATAATGTAAAAATCATCTTCCAAACAAGTTTAGAATTTAAACCAATAAATATAAAAACATGAAGATGAAAACGTTGGACATAGCTATGTGTAACACAATAATGGTTATTCCAAACTCTAGTTATTCTTCCAAACAATACAAGAAAAATAGAAGATTTACTAGGCAATAAGACCTTTGGATTTTTTTTTATCGTCCACGAACTCCTTGTCGACAACATCCATTGGGACATAAGGTTCATTAAGGTAGGAGTTTATATCAATAAACCTTCTTGGCTGATGTTGTCGAACCAGAGCCTTCTGAATCTCATGAGTCTTAAACACAAAAGCCTTTATTTGTTGAATCTTCTTTCGCATCTCCTTCAACACTTCAAGAACATCAGAAAACTTCTGAGAGTTTGAAGGAATGGCTCTTGGCTTCCTCACATTCCTTTTTTTTTTCAATGTGTGAGCTAACGGAGATTTCTCTTTTTCCTTCATGATTGATGGCTTGAAAATCTTATTAACATCCTTTCCATCAGAAGACATGGTACTTGGAGCATCCATAGGCGTATGGGTTTGTGAGAGGAAATCACAGTCTCAACAAGTAGTCTTGAGATAAAAAGAAGTTTAAAGGAAAGAAAAAGGAGTATAGGGTTTCGAAACCTTTAAACAGGTTCGTACACGTCAAACTCTTAACCCTATAAAGAGTAGAATTATAGATAATAATCCTCCTTTATTGATAGACAAGGATTCCAAAGAAAAACTAAGAAAAGAAGAAAAAAACTCTTCCTAAAGCCCGAGAGGTACAAAATCTTGTCTCTTTGGATCAGGCACATGAGACAAATTTTTTAAATCAACACAATCAAGTTGCGTTGTGGTGAACAACAATTTGTACACCATTTTCCTCTTGATAGAAATCCATAGACCCCTGTCTATCAAAACAACTCGACCATACTTTCTTCTCTAATGATCTTGGTTTATCCTTGGAAACTAACTTCTTAGACGAAAATAAAATCCTACATACCTTAGCGGTCTTCCGAGCGAGTTTAAGCTTATTTGCTGATTGATTTGCTCTTCGTTGAAGTTTGTTGACGTGCCTCAATTGGTGTTTGTACTTGTAACACTTTGAAAGTTCATGACCCTTTAGATAACAATACGAGCACGTCAAGATAGGATAAAAGTCAGGCTTCTGAGATGTGTAAGCAGCTAGACACATAGTAGAACCTGCAACATTACATATAGAGTTTCCAAAGAACGGGTCAATATTTTCTTCCAAAATAGTTGGGTTTTCTTCTGAAAGAATATCGAGATTGATGTATGTATTGCTACAGTTATCAAAATCAATATTTTCACCGAGAAGTGCAACACTTGATTTCTCGTCTTCGTTAGATTCATAGCTATCCGATATTTCATCAAGAGTTGCTGCAAGACCTTTGTTCCCAGTGTACTTTCTACGATTTGGTCACTCGTTCACAAAATGACCAAATCCTTTACACTTAAAGCACTGAGGCATATCCTCGTCATCAGTTTCATCTGTTTCCCTGTTTTTAGGAGGAATACGATTATGAGGTTTAACTGATGCTTTAGGATTATCTCTGGAGAACTGTTTACTTTTCTTCAACAGAAGATCCCTAAACTGTCTTGTGATCGTCGAGACCGACTTGTCAAGATCTTCATCTGATGAATCTGTCTCAGAGTTATCATCTTCAGAGATATACACTTTTTTACATTTATCAAGTAATTTAGTGTCCTTTAGTGCTTTGAACGCAACATCCTTAGATTTGGATGAATGTTCGTGATCAAAGATCTTAAGCTTCCCAACCAGCGTATTTCTGGAGAGATTATCAAGGTTATTTCCCTCAATGATGGCATGCTTCTTAGAATCGTATCTAGATGGCAGCGATCTGAGAATTTTCATGACAATGTCCTTTTTAGGAATAGTCTTACCCAATGCAAAAGATGCATTAACAATTTCAGATACTTTGTGATTAAACTCATCAAATGTCTCTTCATCTACCATACGAAGGATCATAATTAAGGTTTTGAAGCCTAGCTTCCTTTTTACTGGTATTTCCTTCAAATATAGTTTCTAAGATATCCCAAGCTTCTTTAGACTTAGTGCAATTTGACACATGGTGCTGAAGATTTGGGGTAATGGTATGTATAATGGCATTCAAACCGTCGGAATTTTGCTTTGCAGCATTTATCTCGGCAGGGTGTATTCACCAATATCCTTGGGAACGTTTGAATATCCAACTGCCATAACGGGAGCATTATATCCATTAACTACATATACCCATGATTGAAAATCACGTGCTTGAAGAAAAGCTCGCATAGCAATTTTCCACCATAAGTAATTAGAGCCATCGAAGACTGGTGGTACGTTTATTGAGATAACACCTCTGTCCATAGAGTCAGATCGCTATAAACACAGACTTGTAAGGTCTTGAACGTGTTTTCCTGCTCTGATACCAATTGAAAAATCGGGGGTACAACAACCACACCCAATATTTCGCTTAGCAATCTGTATGGAAAAACTCCAATATACTTTCTAGAGAATCAACTAGACAGTCAGGCTCAATCTAGATAAAAAGTATATCAAAGAGTTTATATCTCAATCTCTCAATTTGATATATACTCAAGCAAATTGAAATCTGCGAGTCTTTATCAAATACGAAAGAGATAACATAGATGGTACAACCAAAAGGTCGTATATTCTAATTGATTGAACAACGCACAACCTGTGATATTTCAATTCTATAAAAAAATATAATGCGGAATAGAAATAACACAGACACCAGAATTTGTTAACGTGGAAACCGCAAATGCAGAAAACCCCCAGGACCTAGTCCTTATTGAACATACACTGTAGTAAGCCGCTATAGACACTAGCCTACTCCAAACTAACTTAGGTATGGACTGTAGTTGAACCCCAATCAATCTCACATTGATCCAAGGTACATTTATGCTCATACGTCTCTGATCCCAGCAGGATGCTACATACTTGATTCCCTTAGCTGATCTCACACACAACTAAGAGTTGCTACGACCCAAAGTCGAAGACTTTAATAAATAAATCTGTATCGCACAGAAAAGTCTACGGTAATATATAAATCCGTCTCCCACGAATATACCTACGAGTTTTTTCCGTCTTTTGATAAATCAAGGAGAACCGGAACCAATTGATAACCCGGACTTATATTCCCGAAGAACAGCCTAGTATTATCAATCACCTCACAACAATCTTAATCGGCGCAGCGAAAAAAGAAATTGTAGAGTCACAAACGATGAGACGAAGATGTTTGTGACTACTTTTTATCTTGCCCTATCGGAGATATAATCTCAAGCCAATTCTTTCAATTGAACTCGTACGATAGAAAATGGCAAGATCATATCACACAACTACGAAAAAGTAGTATCGGCTTGGCTTCACAATCCCAATGAAGTCTTTAAGTCGTTATCCTGGTTTAGAAGAAGAAACCAAAGGTTAAAGGAGAATCAACTCTAGCTTAGAACAACTAGTATCACACAGAAGGTGTGGGGATTAGGTTTCCCAGTTGCTAGAGTTCTCCCTTATATAGTCTTTCAAATCTGGGTTTGCAATCAATGTTAGCTTGGTAACAAAGCATTAAATATTCACCGTTAGATGAAAACTTGATTAGATTCAAGATAATATTTCTCAACCGTTAGATCGAAAATTTAGCTTGTTACACACAAATGAAATGCACGTTTCTAGGCTTGTGTGACCGTACCCAAACTTGTACATTTGTTGGTTCAAAAATAGTTAACCAAATGGTTAGCCATATGAGCAATTTCATATCAACCATATTCTTCTTTACCATAACTAGTTCAAATGACTCAAATGAACTAGTTAGAGAGTAGTTCAATTGCTTAGATCTTATGTAACTACACAAGACACAATCGAAGCAAAAACGATTTGATTCACTCAAATCGGTTCATGAACTTTATAGCCACGGTTTTCAAAAGCATTCCTTAGTTTATATAAACATGAGTTCAAGAACAATCGTTTTTAGATATAACCAACTCAAGTTCGCGGACTTAAGTTCCCGGAAGGAGTTCACAAACTCCAGCAGAGTTTCTCGGGTCGAGAACTTCCGCCAGTTCGCAGACTGGGTTCGCGGACTGTGTTCGCGGACTTAGCTCACGCCACTATTCCGGTTCTCTTGATCAACAAATTTCGCAAACTTCGGTTCAAGGAATAAGGACTTATACATACATGTGGTTCCATAACAATGTTTATATCCATCAATGGTTATATAATATAAACTCTCATTTCAATCATTGAATCATTCTCAGAGGACGTTATCTAGTTGTTATTCACAAACCATTTTTCGTTAGAGAAATTTTCAAAGTGATTGAAACATAACATGACTTTCGTCACTAGGTAAAGATGAACTTGGCTAAAGCAAAAGCTTACCAACACATATTTAAAGAAATAGATAGGCGAGATAAATTCTGCTCGAAATACCAAATGTGTATAATCAAAGTATATACAGAAAACGATTTTTGTCTCAAGATAAGAGATAAATTGACTTTTGAGTGATAGATAAGTTCAAGTCTCCACATACCTTTTAGTCGATGAAGATCCACCAGTTCCTTGAGTATTTCTTCGTCTTGTATGATGATTGCCATGGAGTTCTTGAGCTCAACTACACTTTCTATCCTAGTCCGAGACCTTAGCTATAGTACACTAGAAATCAAGACTTATAATTTTGATCATTAACATTGACAAACATGCTTGAGATATCAACGCATGCGAGTTCAACCGAGCGATTCTCTAGCAATCTCCCCCTTTGTAAATTTTAGTGACAAAACTATCAATACATATGGAAAACAAAAAATAAATGAATTAACTTTTGTAGCTCCTATTCCACATGTCTAATCTTCAACAGTACTCGAAATCTTCGTCACTTACAAGTACTCCAATGATACCAAAGGTTGTAAGTTCATCATCATCGTTATTGAAAATCCGTAGCTATAACAACGAGAAAACAAGAGGTCTCAATCATTGTTATACAGTGTCATAGTATCATTACACCGCGTCAAAGTTCAATTGTATCACAACTTCAATAACAATACTATGGTGATATTTATCACTTACCCTTAGTCAATACTCCATCTCACATGGAAACCACTCCCCCTTACATAATGATCCGAAAACCATATGTGTTTGTAGTGTGAACTGCATATTAATTCTTCCCCTTTTTGTCAATAAAATTGGCAAAGGTACAAGAACGGTACCCTAATGAAATTTCCAAAAGAGACATTTCATGACCAAAAGAAAGCACATATCATCTTATTTAGATGCAATCATAAAGCCGAAGCTAACTGCATTCATCAAGGAGTTTAAAGATACAAGATAACCCCTATAATATTCCACAGCCGTACTCCCCACAAATATTTGGCAATTAAGCACAAGTTCAATTAATAACTCTCCCCCATAAAATGTCATTCCCGAAAGGACAACAAGAGGGACCTTAATTTCAAAAGAAAAGAAGGATTTCTTTGGACATAACAAATCACATACAAGTATGAATTTGAATCCAAAATACTCAATTAAATTAACCACAAGAGAACCCATGATTAATTTAATCGGAATACACAACCAAATTAACCACAAAAAGTAATTAATTTAATTGGTCATGCTCGACATAAGAAAACTTACGGAGCAACAACTAAATAACCAAACAAGATTATTCATTTAGTTGAACATGCTCGACATAAAGTACCTCACGGAGCAACAACTAAGCTAAGCATAAAATAATCAACTCAGTCGATAGTGCTCAACATAAGACACCTTATGGAACAACACAGTATATACACAAAAATTGTGGATCGGAGATCGACCTAATACCTTGGAATAAGCAAGGAATCATTCTATTTTCCATTACCATTTGCACAATGACATACAATATACATAATCCTTGCAAAAAAACGTTCATCCTATCTTCCATCAAATAACGACATAATAGGCTTCAAACTTTTGTATTTGTCAAAAGTCCATTCATTCTTTTATAAATACATGCATATCGACTTACGAAAGACTTTACTTTAGACAAGATATGGGACAATAATAGTTCACGGTCGCAAACACACATATCCTATAAGAGTTGCAATATATGAAACCATAAAGATTAATACTGCAAAAATCATCTTCCAAACAAGATTAGAATTTAAACTAATAAATCTAAAAACATGAAGATGAAAATGTTGGACATAGCTATGTGTAAACACAATAATGGCTATTCCAAACTCTAGTTATTCTTCTAAATAATACAAGAAAAATAGAAGATTTACTAGGCAATAAGACCTTTGAAAAATTCTTTATCGTCCCCGAACTCCTTGTCGTCAAAAACCATTGGGACATAAGGTTCATTAAGGTAGGAGTTTATATCAATAAACCTTCTTGGCTGATGTTGTCAAACCAGGGCTTAATGAATCTCATGAGTATTAAACACAAAATCCTTTATTTGTTGAATCTCCTTTCGCATCTCCTTCAACACTTCAAGAACATCAGAAAACTTCTGAGAGTTTGAAGGAATGGCTTTTGGCTTCCTCACATTCCGTCTTTTTTTTCAATGTGGGATCTAACGGAGATTTCTCTCTTTCCTTCATGATTGATGGATTGAAAATCATATTAACATCTGTTCCATCAGAAGACATTGTACTTGGAGCATCCATAGGCTATGGGTTTGTGAGAGGAAATCACAGTCTCAACAAGTAATCTTGAGATAAAAAGAATTTTCAAGGAAGGAAAAAGGAATGTAGGGTTTCGAAACCTTTAAACAGTTTCGTACACGTCCAACTCTTAACCCTATAAAGAGTAGAATTGTTGATAATAACCCTCCTTTATTGATAGACAAGGATTCCAAAGAAAAACTAAGAAAAGAAGAAAAAAAAACTTTTCCTAAGGCCTGAGAGGTACAAAATCTTGTCTCTTTTATCAGGCACATGAGACAAAAAATTTAAATCAACACAATCAAGTTGCATTGTGGTGAACAACAATTTCTTCACCATTTTCCTGTTGAGAGGAATCTACAGTCCTCTGTCTATCAAAATAACTCGACCATACTTTCTTCTCTAATGGTCTTGGTTTATCCTTGGGAACTAACTTCTTAGATGAAGATAAAATCCTACATAACTTAGCGGTCTTCCGAGCGAGTTTAAGCTTATTTTCTAATTGATTTTCTCTTCGTTGAAGTTTGTTGACGTGCCTCAATTGGTGTTTGTACTTGTAACACTTTGGAAGTTCGTGACCCTTTAGAGAACAATACGAGCACGTCAAGCTAGGATAACAGTCAGGCTTCTGAGATGTGTAAGCAGCTAAACACATAGTAGAACCTGCAACATTACATATAGAGTTTCCAAAGAACGGGTCAATATTTTCTTCCAGAATAGTTGGGGTTTCTTCTGAAAGAATATCGAGATTGATGTATGTATTGCTACAGTTATCAAAATCAATATTTTCACCGAGAAGTGCAACACTTGATTTCTCCTCTTCATTGAATTCATAGCTAACAGACATTTCATCAAGAGTTGCTGCAAGACCTTTGTTCCCAGTGTATTTTCTATGATTTGGGCACTCGTTTGCAAAATGACCAAATCCTTTACACTTAAAGCACTGAGGCATATCCTCGTCATCAGAGTTCTAAGGTTTCATCTAGCATGTGAGACTGCTGGTTCAATGGTGAACAATACAGAGTTTCTTCCAAGTTATGTTTAGTTTAAGCAATATCCAAACATTTATAAAAGTACGCCAAGTACCTCCTGCTCTCTTCTAATAATTTGCTCCATTAAGACTATAAAGATAGTTTGAACATGTTTAAGTTAATGTTCTCTTATAAGACTGCCTGTTAATTTACATGAAGACTTGGACACTTCGAATAATACTTTTTTTCTTACAAATACACCAACACATTTAGAATATTTCTTACCTGAATAGAAGTCAATATTGCGGCAACGTCATAAATGGGACTCCATTGATTCTGTAAAATATTCAAGCAGATACTTCCATCTGCATAGACTGAACAAATAGAAATAACAAATTATTCGGATCCGTTGGATTGAAGAAACATTATAATTCAATGCTAAAAGAAATATCGCAGAAATGTGGATTAAGAATGACTACGTAAATAGGTAAATAATGGCCAAATACAAAGCAGTCTTAACAGAGAATGATAACTAGTCATGTAACCAGTAAACATACTATTTGGGTGAAACATCCGCGAAATAAACTGAACTGACGGAGGCTTGTTAGGGTATTCCTCTGTGAACTGCATTGTCAATTCAAATGTACCTGCAAAGATACAAAGAAGACTTGTATGTTAACTGGTAGAGATTCTAGAGACTTACAGCAGAAACAACCAAACAGACATATCCACTATGTAAAGTGATGAAATTGATGATTAGACATCAGGAAAAACTGCATCAGTTTCAACCAGCAAAAACTGAACTTAAACATGAATGGAAGTGCCCCGTTTGAAAGAAAGCCCCGGATTTTGACCGTTTTCATACTATGTATGGTCATGAACACAAAGATAAAAAGAAAAACAACTAACATATACTGAATACAGATGTATGTCACGTAATTCTATAAAAAGATTCTGTAGTCGGGTGAGTTCACAGAAGCTCTTGGGAACATACTTATGCCTTATGGCATAGCCAAGATATAAAAGACTTAAATCAAATCCTTGGTATTTTTAAATCCAATCCAACACAGAATCTTGAATTTGTTTTGCATTTACCACAGGTTGAGCATCTCAAGCTTGTTTGTCAATGTTAGTGATCAAAACAATAAGTCTTGATTTCTAGTCTACTTATAGTGATGTCTCGGACTAGGATAGATTGTGTAGTTGAGCATTAGAGTTCACGACGTTCATCAATTGAAGACGAAGAACTACTAAGGAGATCTTGTGGAACTTCATCAACAAAAAGTATGTAGAGACTAAAACTCATCTATCACTTGGAAAGTATATTTCTACTTTATCTCCTATATTGAGACAAAAGTTGTATTACTATTCGATTATACACGTTTTAGATTTCGGGTTGAGTTTAACTCGCTTACATATTTCTCGAAATATGTATTGGTAAGCTTTCGCTTCAACCAAGGTCATCTTATATTCTCGATGAAATTCAAAAGATGATCATGTGAAAATTTCCGAGTAACATCTTACATGGTTTATGTCATACAATCATTTGGTGTAGACATGGAATGTTTCGTTATGATTATTCAAGAACTTGAAAATTGCTTTGATGCTAATAGTACATGAAAACAGCTATTGTCATCCTATAAGAAAGTCTCAATGATTGAAATAGAGTTTAGAATAATTGGATATAAGCATACTTAGCGTACTTTCATATATGCAAATCCATGTCCGGGAACCATAGTATGCATACCCGTATGCGTACCTATTGATTTGTGAAAGTCTGGGTACCTAAGTACACATATCCGTACGCATACTTGCATAAGGTTTGGGTCCGGAATATTCTGCTGTGTTTTGTGGTATGCGTACACGTTCGCATACTGGAGAACCAAAACTCATTCCGACCATTTAAGTATGCCTACCTGTTTTCTTACTTGAGTGGTTATTGTTCTAGGATCAGTTTGTTCATGAACTAATACATTTATATAATAAGGAATGCAAACTTTGCAAACCGTGGCTATAATGTTCATGAATTGATTCAAGTGAATCAAGCCGATTTTGCTTCAATTGTGTTCTTGTATACTTTTATGAGAATATAACAATTGAAAAACTTTATAACTAGTTTCATTTGAGTCATTTGAACTAGTTGTGGTTAAGATGAATAAAGTTGATATGAAAGTGTTCATATAGAGAACTTTGGTTAAATAATGTTGAGCTAACCTAGTGTACACGTTTAGGTAAGGTTAGTCAAACCTAAATGAAGGTACATTTCATTCGTTTATAACAAGATAAGTTTGATCTAACAGTTGAAAGATATTAGCTTGAGTTGAATCATTTTTTCATCGAACGGTGAATATTGAATGCTTGGTTACCAAGGTAACTTAGATTGCAAACCCTGATTTAAAAACTATATAAGGGAGAACTCTAGCAACTGGGAAACCTAATCCTCACACCTCTTGCGTGATACTAGTTGCGACTAGAGTCGATTCTCTTTTAACCTTAAGTTTTTCACGAAACCCTGTAGGTTAATTATAAGCACCTATGTGTTACATTTTATACCTATATTTATATAGCTAGGACTCAATATTTTGGATAATAATACCATTTTAGTGCTTTTATAGAAAGTACAAATGAATTTGGCTCATTCTGAAAACAATGGCTAAATAGAAGGTGAATGGTGCTTGCGACCAAAATCACCAAAATGCTGCCTTGAAGTTAGTGCTCTTGTGGGTCGCACCACCCAAGTCTCCAGACGGCTAGAGAATGATGCCATGAAACAAACTCCACTAGACCCAGGAAGAAGGACGTGTCATACTCTCCCTTTATAGTTTGTTTTGGTGTCGTTAATACCAAGCATCATTATGTTCTTATCAAAGAAAAGACATCTGAGCAAGTGGAACATTCATAGTCTTCTTCGAAGCAATCAGCTGTTGTTACCAGGTGCGACTTCATATCATACATAGAATTGGAGTTCGAGGTATTTAAAGGAGATAAAAGGAGCTTCTGTCGAGTTAGCTGTTGTTACCGGTGGAGGAGACTGCAAATTGGCCAGGGATTAGAGCCAGGAACAAAAAGAAATTGCAGCAGCATAGCTACGATCTTTGGAAGCTGATCGCAGTCAGTGGAGGATTTGAGTTTGGGGTTTCTTTTGCCTAGCGACATCAACAAAGGAGCTGCAGTTGCATTTGGCTGAGAGCTGTTGTTGTGGGTTAACGGACTATGGAAAGTGGGTGACTGCAATGGTGTTGCGGCTGGTGATTGTATGAAGTTCGAGCTTGGTTAGGTGGATCTGATTTTCTGCCGTTCAAACAAGGGAAAATGGATGGACGATGGTGGTGACTTTACTTAGATGGTTATGGAAGATGGCTGAAATTAGTTGCAACTGGTGTTGGTTGGATTTAAACTGAAGTTCAAGAAGTTGGTCAGAATCTGGTGGGTTCGTATGAGGTTGTTGTTCAACTGTATCGGTCCAGATTGGTGGTTGCAGGCAGTGATGATGGGTTGTGTCGATGATATGATGTTGACGGAAGTGATGGATCAAAGAAGCCAAGTGATGGCTGTGAACTGAAATACATGGAGATGGGTTTTGTACGGAGCAAATAAGCGCAGGAAATGGTGTCTGTGCAGTCGATGCCTGAGATAGGTGCAGCCGAGTAATGATGGGCTATGGCAGAACAGTTGCTGTTGACGGTGCGAGTTTTGGTTGGAGTTTGAGTTGATATTGAATCGAATTTCGAATACAGAATCTAATGAAGATGGTCGGAGCTGCAGACAGTTGGAGTCGATTGAAGTTTGAGTTGGTTGAACTATGGTCGGAAGAAGAATTGCGTGATGATCAGTTGGACTCGGTGGCAGTTAGTATAGTAGGCCGGACAAGAGGAAACTGTTGTTGTGGCCGATGGGTGAAAATTAAATAGAAGAAGCAGGTGCAGAAACTCTTACACGGACAGAATGTGGAAATATAGGGAGTACTTGGACTTTGAAGGGACTGGATTTGGAAGCCGGTAGTGTACTGGGCCTTGGTAATTTTGGTAGGTCTTTGTTGGACCTTTCTACAGCACAGAGATAAAATGAACCATAATATTAGGCATACCAAAAACTTTCAAGGCATACAAAATAGTTTTCCCATCCTAGGTGATCTTATAAGGGGTGTCTTTGGGTAGTTCAATTACCTATATACCCTTGAACTTAAAATCAAAAAATAAACTATCCTAAACATCTCTTCTTCTTCCTCTAGCTAAACCTTCTTCCTTTTCTCTCAGATTTTTTTTTCATCACTGTAATTAATTATCGATTCGTGAAAATTCGATCATCGGTTAAATTGAACTATATAATGGATCGACAAAGAAAAAAGCAAACGTCAGGTGTTCTAAATCCTCTTCCAATCCATGAATTAAAGAAGAAGAACCAATTGAAGATGAAGGTGTAAAAACTATAATTGAACCGGAAATTGAATCGGAAATTCAACCATTTGAAGCTCCAAATACTAAAATGAGGATAATAAGGTATTCCCTACAAACCCAGTCTTTTATTTGTTGTTTTTCATGGATTGAATGGGTTAAATTGCTAAAAGCTTAGGGTTTTTGACGGTTACAGTAGCGGGTTCGGCTGATAATTGAGTTGAGTTTTGAGCCGAACTGTTCTTGAAATTTCTCCCTGAAAGTGTCTATGAACAGTTCGGCTAAACCGTAAATGTCAATTTCTAGCCGAACCCCAAAATGTGTATTGAATACGTCCCAGAACAGTGTCAGGTTCGTCTAATACCTTGGAAACCTTCCCGGCCGAACCTGAGAAGTGAAATTTACCCCAGGTGGTTGTCAGGTTCGGCTGACTCGATTAGATCACTTTCAAGCCGAACCTCTCTCTGTAAACACTTCGAAAATATTGATTTGCAGGCTCTAGGTTCGGCTAGCTCGTGTTATTGAGTTATCAGCCGAACCTTCTCTTTGCACACTCAAGTTTTTCGATCTTTGTTTGTCCATAACTTTTTCGTCCGATGTCGGAATGACCTCATTCTTTTTGCGTTGTTTTTGTCTTTTCATTCTCTTGAAGTTGAAGATAAGATATAATTGATTTTAATGAGTTTAATATGGACCTTGGTATTCTCCATATTTATTAGTCTTGTACGTGCAATCCAATATAATAACTTGTGGGAAGCATAGAGTCAATTGGGCGCATTCCGGGTGGGCAAGGAAAAGGTGTGTAACTACGCTCACAAATCATTTCAAACCGATCCCATCGGCTTTGTTGTCCTTTAACTAGTACACTAGAAAGGGAATATAATAACAAGGTTCGGCGCATTCGATAATCACATTATGTGCCGAACTATAAACATTTACAGGTTTCGGCTTATACGATATCCTCAATATGTGCCGAACCACGAACAATATTTTAACCCAAAAATTAACAAATTCATGTTCGGCTCAGACGATAATCATATTATGTGCCGAACCTTGAACGTAAGAGGTTTCGGCTTATACGATATCCTCAATATGTGCCGAACCACGAACAATATTTTAACCCAAAAATTTACAAATTCATGTTCGGCTCAGACTATAATCATATTATGTGTCGAACCTTAAACATAAGAGGTTTCGGATGATACGATATTCTCCATATGTGCCGAACCAGTAACAATATTTCAACCCAGAAATTAAAAAATTATGTTCGGCACATACGATTTTGGATATGTAAGCCGAATTAGTAATGATTCTATTACGGGCTATTGAGGATGTTGTTCGGCTTACTATGGAACTTTCATATAAGCCGAACTAGTGTCTAGCAAAAGGGTTGGAATTGGAAATTATAGGTTCGACGCATGCAGTAAACAGATTCAGTAAGCCGAACCGTTCATCAATTGGTAGATTCGGCTCATAGATGTGAGCCGAACCTCAACCTGTTTCGCCGAACCATGATTCATAATCTAATAAATCAGCCATTTGGGAATCATAGGTGTAGTTGATGTGTATTTTCCTAGGTTTTTTAGATGATATATGACCCTCCTCATCCTCCATTGAATTAAGAATTAGAATTTTCTCACTTTCTCCTTCTCTTTCTCTCATTCTTAACCAAACCAAAACTTTGATTTTTTTTTCCTCAAATTTTTCATCTAAACAACTCTTATAATTCTAAAAATTATTTTAATGATTAAACAAAATATTTAATCACTAATCAAGATTATTAACACTAATACGTAAAGGGCAGATTTGCCATTAAAATTTTTTTGGGTTAAGGGGTTATCTGATTTTTCTATTCAACAACCTTTTTTGTCTTCATTCAGTATGCCTTGGAATATTTTGGTATGCCCAATATTATGGTCCCAGAGTGAAAGGAAAAAAAGGGAGGAAGTCGGAGGCTGCGGCTGCAGTGCCGTAGAAAAGACCAGGATTTGAGTTTATTTCTCATTTTTGATTAGCTATTGATTTTTGTGATTTGTTTATGGTTTTGTGGGGAAGCCATGTCAAGCTAATTCATGTTAGGGTGAAAGGATGAATTTGTAGTTTGATTTATTCGAGTTTTTGAAACAAGGGTTTTCTATAATATGAGCTTAATGATTATGATTTTGTCTCTCTATCAATGTTTTACCTTCTAGCTATATTTTTCATGTTCTATGCCATGTATAGTCCATAGTTAGATTAGTAGAAGAACTCATTGAACCTTAGCAATAATTGAATTATGAATTTCATATGACTAGTTATGCCATGTATATCTAGTGCTTAAGAGTTCTACTTTAAGGTGAGAACAAACAATTGTTTTGATAATTCTTGTCAACGATTCTTTAACGAAATATCTTCCGTGTATGAGTGGCTAGGTTTGTGATTCTACATGAGTAAAATTGAGACCCTTTGTGATTAAATGCAAATAACTCACCTACAACGGATTCCCGGATCCTTAACACTTTCACACCCTTGGTTACGTTTTTAGTATTATTTTGCTTTCATTGTTCCATAAACTTCTAAATATTGAATTTGGTTAGTTTATTTTTGATATTAATTAGTAGTGGTATTTCACACTCCTCGTGGGAACGACCTGTACTTGCCATTGTCTACTAGTTAGACGATGTGCACTTGCAGTATTTTGTTGTAGGTTTCTGAGCCTATCAAGTTTTTGGCGCCGCTGCCGGGGAGTGGTTGCAAAATACGCTCTGATTGATATCTTTTTGTACATAATTTTATTTTGTTTTTCTTTTAGATTTTCTTTAGTTCTTTTTTACGCAGTTTGTTTGATTTTTTTTTAGGTACCTTAGCATGAAGTGTTGCGAGCGAAAAGAAAGTAACTATGCACTTGCAAGGCTTTTGCAAGAGCCAGTTGGAAGATCAATTAGAGGTTTGTTTAGCTCATTTTGAGTATGATTTTGATGATGATAGTGTTATCTGTGAAGTCAATGCATTGTTAGACTCCACACCACTACTAGACACTAGTAAATGGAAGCCCAAAGTAGAACCTCTAGCTTTGCTCGAGTCTCGACTAGTTACATCCATCGAGATAGCTCCGACTTTGACTCAGAAGCCAATATCTGACCTATTAGGGTATGGCTGTTTTCATCTTGATGATATTAATAATGAAACTGTTGTGGATGAGAATGGGTCTACGAGTCATGATATTAGTGCTCCATTGAGCCATTGCTCAGCAAGTGGATTTGAGCCAATATATGTTCGTGTGTCATGTTTTGCTGAATGTGAACCAATATCTGTCGAGCAAGTTATTTCTTCGGACTTAGAACCTGATTCAGGGAGTACAAAAACTGTTTAATTCTTTAAACAATCTTTACTAATTATCAGCGAACCTGATTTACTTCACATTTCCACATATGGTTGGGCAGGTTCGAATTATGTTCTGACTAAGATTGAATTCAGTTTTAGCACTCTGGGTACTAATCAGTCTTACTGCAGGTTCATGTTTTCAACTGACCAGATTAGTGGGATTGACCCCCAACTTTTTAGACTCTATATATATGATAATTGGTAGGTTACTTTGGGGTACCAACCTCACCTTGTTTGAGACTACGTGCTACTGGAAAGCAGGGAAACAAATGCTTTTCGCTTCATGGGAGTCAACCCATCAGATTTGTTCCCTGCACTCTATCTTTTATTTTTAGTTCTTTAGTTTTTGCATCGTATTTTGGAATTTCTCACCTTAATTTCTACGTTGGATGACTCTATTACATTGAGGAAAATGTAATGTTTAAGTGTGGGGAAGTGACACTTTCGTCAGTAATTCAAAAAACAAAAACAAAAAATTATGACTAGTTGTGGAGCAGGTCTATTGTAGGGTTCTTATGACCAGCTGTTGAGCGGGTCTATTCTTTCGGTTCTTATCAATTTATGACCAGCTGTTGAGCGGGTCTAAAAATAAAATAAATGATGACCAGCTGTTGAGCGGGTCAATTCTTTGTTTTGCTCGAGGACTAGCAAAATATAAGTGTGGGAGTGTAGTGACACTTTCGTCAGTAATTCAAAAAACAAAAAAAAATAAAAAATTATGACTAGCTGTGGAGCGGTTCTATTGTAGGGTTCTTATGACCACCTGTTGAGCGGGTCTATTCTTTCGGTTCTTATCAATTTATGACCAGCTGTTGAGCGGGTCTAAAAATGAAATAAATGACGACCAACTGTTGAGCGGGTCAATTCTTTGTTTTACTCGAGGACTAGTAAAATATAAATGTGGGAGTGTTGATAAGCACCTATATGTTACATTTTATACCCATATTTATATAGTTAGGACTCAATATTTTGGATAACAATACCATTTTAGTGTTTTTGTAGAAAGTACAAGTGAATTTAGCTCATTCCGAAAATAATGGCTAAATAGAAGGTAAATGGTGCTTGCGACCAAAATCACCAAAATGCTGCCATGAAGTTAGTGCTCTTGTGGGTCGCACCACCCATGTCTCCAGACGGCTAGAGAATGATATCATGAAACAAACTCCACTAGCCCCGGGAAGAAGGACGTGTCATACTCTCCCTTTATAGTTTGTTTTGGTGTCGTTAATACCAAGCATCATCATGTTCTTATCAAAGAAAAGACATCTGAGCAAGTGGAACATTCATAGTCTTCTTCGAAGCAATCAGCTGTTGTTACCAGGTGCGACTTCATATCGTACATAGAATTGGAGTTCGAGGTATTTAAAGGAGATAAAAGGAGCTTCTGTCGAGTTAGCTGTTGTTACCGGTGGAGGAGACTGCAAATTGGCCAGGGATTAGAGCCAGGAACAAAAAGAAATTGCAGCAGCATAGCTACGATCTTTGGGAGCTGATCGCAGTCAGTGGTGGATTTGAGTTTGGGGTTTCTTTTGCCTAGCGACATCAACAAAGGAGCTGCAGTTGCATTTGGCTGAGAGCTGTTGTTGTGGGTTAACGGACTATGGAAAGTAGGTGACTGCAATGGTGTTGCGGCTGGTGATTGTATGATGTTCGAGCTTGGTTAGGTGGATCTGATTTTCTGCCGTTCAAACAAGGGAAAATGGATGGACGATGGTGGTGACTTTACTTAGATGGTTATGGAAGATGGCTGAAATTAGTTGCAACTGGTGTTGGTTGGATTTAAACTGAAGTTCAAGAAGTTGGTCAGAATCTGGTGGGTTCGTATGAGGTTGTTGTTCAACTGTATCGGTCCAGATTGGTGGTTGCAGGCAGTGATGATGGGTTGTGTCGATGATATGATGTTGACGGAAGTGATGGAGCAAAGAAGCCAAGTGATGGCTGTGAACTGAAATACATGGAGATGGGTTTTGTACGGAGCAAATAAGCGCAGGCAATGGTGTCTGTGCAGTCGATGCCTGAGATAGGTGCAGCCGAGTAATGATGGGCTATGGCAGAACAGTTGCTGTTGACGGTGCGAGTTTTGGTTGGAGTTTGAGTTGATATTGAATCGAATTTCGAATACAGAATCTAATGAAGATGGTCGGAGCTGCAGACAGTTGGAGTCGATTGAAGTTTGAGTTGGTTGAACTATGGTCGGAAGAAGAATTGGGTGATGATCAGTTGGACTCGGTGGCAGTTAGTATAGTAGGCCGGACAAGAGGAAACTGTTGTTGTGGCCGATGGGTGAAAATTAAAGTAGGAATTACTTTAAGGTACTATTATAGTGTTTTTAGTTAGTGGCAGGTCCACTCATTAAAGCCCAGTAACCGGAGGTCCGTAATTAAAAGAAAACATAAAAATGGACCAAATTTTTTAAGTACAGGTCCTACACACGTGTGTAACCTATTATGTGCATTTTAATAATTCCCAAAATGGCCTTCACTATAAATATAACAGAAATAAAAGTCATATTTTCTCAATTTTCTTCTCAGATCCGTTTTCTCTCTCGCTCGCTCGCTCTCCTCTTCTCTGCAGCAGCCGCTTATGAAGTTTAGACTTAGGGTTTGTGAAGATGTTTCGTGGTTTTACAGGTATGTTATGTAATCTTTTCTCCAGTTCTTCTTTGTTTTTGATTAATTCTCAACTGAATCATGAAGATCTGATTGATTTCATGATGTTTTCACTTTCTTTTTCCAGTTTTGGTAGTTCGATTTCATGATGTTCTCTAGTTTTTCACGTGCTGCTGATTTTTAGACTATGAATCAACAGTACATATTTGGTGTACTGAAATATACTGCTCTAATTTTGTTGTTTTTTTTATAGTTTTGGAGATTTTTCTTGTTTGATCCAGAAGTACATATACGGAATACTCAAATTAAAGTGTTTCGATTCTATTTTTTCATAGATTCGCTACTTGTTTTTCACATGCAGCTAAATTTTAGATTATGAATCAGCAGTACATATATGGTGTACTGAAAAATTATGCTTTAATTTTGTTATTTTTGTAGTTTTGGATATTCTTCTTCTTCGGTCTAGAAGTATATATATGGAATACTGGAAAAAAAAAGTGTTTCGATTCAGTTTTTTATAGATTCATTACTTGGTTTTCACATGCAGCTGATTTTAGTTCCATTTTGGTTTTTTTTATATGCTTTTGAGTTGCTTTTGTGTATTAATCATCGGTACGTATATGATATATTGGTGGATTTTAATGAAACAAGTTCAGATCTAATTAAAAAAATCATGTTTTATGTTTATTTCATTAGTAGATCTGATATTTTTATGGTTTTTGGTTTGATTTTCAGTTTTATTTTGTGTACTAACCATCAATACATATCTGACGTACTGTTTTCTTTTTTTGTTTACAATGAATCTATAGGTTTTCTCTTATTTTTTTGGTTTGATCCAGGAGTACATATATGTTGTACTGGTTGAAACTTCTTCTGATTCTGTTTTATTCAGAGTTTTGCCACTTTTTTTGGTTTGATCCATGAGTTCGTATGTGAAATACTGAAGTATGTGCTTTGATTCGGTTATATTCATGGATTCATCACTTCTTGACATGTAATTGAGTTTTTATTTTATGAATCCGCGGTACGTATATGTTGTACTGATAAAAACTTCTTTTAATTCTGTTTCATTCATAGTTTTTCCACTTTATTTTAGTTTGATCCATGAGTACCTATGCGAAATACTGAAATAGATGCTAGTTTTGTTGCTGTGTTTTAATATTGTTATATTCCGGTCACATTTACAGGTTCAATATGTCCAACGGATACATACTCTATATGTAAGCAGTGAGGCATATACATACTTAGATTTGTACGTAGTGTAGCAGATATGTACTCAGATTTGTAAGCAGTGTACCAGATATGTACTCAAATTTGTAAGCAGTGTAGACACACACGTTTGGTAGTAATGGGTATTATGGACATTTCCATGTTTTAATTAATTTTGGACCTCCGGATAAAAAAAAGATCCAATTGGACCCTACTATAAATAACTATATGGGCCTAGGACCAAACAAGAAATTTTCCAAAATTAAATAGAAGAAGCAGGTGCAGAAACTCTTACACGGACAGAATGTGGAAATATAGGGAGTACTTGGACTTTGAAGGGACTGGATTTGGAAGCCGGTAGTGGACTGGGCCTTGGTAATTTTGGTAGGTCTTTGTTGGACCTCTCTACAACACAGAGATAAAATCCCAGAGTGAAAGGAAAAAAAGGGACGAAGTCGGAGGCTGCGGCTGCAGTGCCGTAGAGAAGACTAGGGCTTGAGTTTATTTCTCATTTTTGATTAGCTATTGATTTTTGTGATTTGTTTATGGTTTTTGGGAAGCCATGTCGAGCTAATCCATGTTAGGGTGAAAGGATGAACTTGTAGTTTGATTTATTCGAGTTTTTGAAACAAGGGTTTTCTATAATATAGCTTAATGATTATGATTTTGTCTCTGTATCAATTTTTTACCTTCTAGCTATATTTTTCATGTTCTATGCCATGTATAGTCCATAGTTAGATTAGTATAAGAACTCATTGAACCTTATCAATAATTTAATTATGAATTTCATATGACTAGTTATGCCATGTATATCTAGTGCTTAAGAGTTCTACTTTAAGGTGAGAACAAACAATTGTTTTGATAATTCTTGTCAACGATTCTTTAACGAAATATCTTCCATGTATGAGTAGCTAGGTTTGCGATTCTACATGAGTAAAATTGAGACCCTTTGTGATTAAATGCAAATAACTCACCTACAACGGATTCCCGGATCCTTAACACTTTCACATCCTTGGTTACGTTTTTAGTATTATTTTGCTTTCATTGTTCCATAAACTTCTAAATATTGAATTTGGTTAGTTGATTTTTGATATTAATTAGTAGTGGTATTTCACACTCCTCGTGGGAACGACCTGTGCTTGCCATTGTCTACTAGTTAAACGATGTGCACTTGCAGTATTTTGTTGTAGGTTTCTGAGCCTATCAATTAACGACTTGAAGACATCATTGGGATTGTGAAGTCAGACCCTAATAATTTCTCTGTAGTTGCGTGTTATGGTCCTGCCTTATTATATCGTGATTGAGTACTATCTTCTCTAATATTTGCTCGAAAGTGATCTCCGATAGGCAAGATAACAATTAGTCATAAACATATTCGTCTCATCGTTTGTGATTCCACAATATCTTGTTTCATTTACATACGATTAAGATTATTGTGAGGTGATTAGTAACACTAGGTTGTTCTTCAGGAATATAAGTCCGGTTTATTTATTGGTTCCTATGCACCTTGATTTATCAAAAGACGGAACAAAACTCATAGGTATTTCTGTGGGAGACAGATTAATCTATTCCAATAGACTTTTCTGTGCGAAACAAATTTGTTTACCAAGTCTTCGACTTTAGGTCGTAGCAACTCTTAGTTTTGGGTGAGATCAACTAAGGGAATCAAGTGCATAGTATCCTGCTGGGATCAGATACGTAAGGAGCGCAATTGTACCTTGAATCTGTGTGATATTGATTATGGTTCAACAATAGTCCAGTCTGAATTGAAGTTCACTGGTAGTAGGCTAGTGTCTGTAGCGGCTTAATACAGTGTGGTGTTCAAAACTGAACTAGGTCCCGGGGTTTTTCTGCATTTGCGAGGTTTCCTCGTTAAAGAATTTCGGTGTATGTGTTATTTGTTTTCCGCATTATATTTTGTTATATAATTGAAATATCACAGGTTGTCCGTTGAATCGATAAATTAGTAAATCCAACCTTTGGTTGTTGATTGAAATTGATTGATCCTTGAACATTGGTCTTTGTTACCATTTAAGTTATCTCTCCTATTCAATCGGGCTCGCAAATTCCTATTTGTTGGTTGCTGGTTGAATTAAGAATTAGAGATATTAACTATTTGATATACTTTTCTATAGATTGAGTCTAACTGTCTAGTTGATTCTCTTGAAAGTATATTGGATTTTATCTATTCAGATTGCCGAACGAAATATTAGGTTTGGTTGTTAGACCCCCGCTTTTTCATTAAAGTTTGACTTCGTTTAAATATTTTAAAAATAAATATACCTAATTAGCTAACGACATCAACATATGCATTAGCGGTGCAATTTACAGGCGTCGTTAGTAGTCCCGATTTACAGTCCAAATGATTATGTTCTTCCCAAACATAAATAAAAGAACCCTAATTCCAAAAATTATCAATTCATTTCCAATTGAATTAATTTATTAAACCTATTAAACCCATCAAAGAGAATCAAAATCTCAATTTGCAGAAACCAAACAATCGAAATTCCAATTTTAGAAAACAGACAAAACCCGTATTTACTATATCGTACATTCTTAACTCACCAAACTATGTCTAGAAAACAATACTCTAAACTATCAGCAAAATGGACATTAGCATACTATTTACAACCCCCCATGAATTGACATTAGCAGTATCATCTTTCCGGAGTAATGTAAGCGGTTGCCTTTATAAATTTTGTGCCTTCGCAAAATTCCGCAACTTTGACTCACTTCAAACGCTTGTAATTTCTTAATACGATGTTGGAATGACTCCACTCTTTCTCCGTTAGCTTCTTATTTTCATCCTCTTCAAGGTGATATAAAATACTCCTAGGTTTGAACGAGTTCCACTTGGTCTTTGGCCCCTTCTCTTCTTGTAGCTAACTTTTTATTGCACAATTAAGTGTCATTTCACTTCTTTTGGATGATTCACCTATTAAAACAAATAAAATAGAGAAAATAGAATGCAAGAAATATAGCTAAAACTAGTATGGAATGGACACTAGAATCATGTAAATAAAGCACTTATCAAATTCCCCCACACTTGGCTTTTGCTAGTCCTCGAGCAAACTATCTTAACCTAAAATACAACAACTCCATGTCGTCGAGGATACGATTACACTTAGCATGTGAAACAAGCCTTTTAACCTCTAGGAGTCCCTAGTGGACGAGTTATAGTCTCGTGAGGGATTACGAGAGGTATACCCACAAAACCTACTCCAACTTCAAAGTGTTCCAGCGTCCCAAGCATCCAAAGAGCTATGAGGACATAGAGTTTCTGCATGCTAGTAATAAGAAGTTAGAAATACCAAAGAACATATTCATTCTTAAATCTTGAGTGAGAAATAACCACACCATAATGAGAGAATGTGTGTTTGAGAGCGACCAATAAGCATTTCGCCTCGACTTCTGCCTCACTTAAAAGGATTTTATGATAATTGCACTCAATAAGACGGCTTTTTTATGGGTCTCACATGTGTGCAGGTAGGAATGAATAGAGAATCCTACACACGTTGAATGGTGGGAAAGAAACCTTCCGAATTATTTCTGGAAACCCCACAAGACCGTGGGAAATAAAGACATTTTCTGATGATCTCTAAGAAAGGAAATCAACCACTATAGCAAGGATGGGAGTACTTACCACCTTCACATCCGATCGGCAGTGACAAAAGCACCACTCTCACAGCTTCCAATTGAAACGTCTTCCTTCCGGCTCGGCTTCTTCATCTTCTGAGTCTCCGGTCTTCAACTGTTGATGATAAACTCTTGATCTTCATAAAACTTTGACAATTTGTAACTCTTTTTCTCTATTTTCTTGTTGCTTGAAACTTCTTTATATATTTTTCTTCCCTATGGCCTTATTGAACAAATAACAACCTAAATGCAAATCTCCTTTTCTTTTTTCTTTTTTTAAGATTTTTTTTTTTCATTTTTTTTTTGTATTATTATTATTTATTTATTTATTTTTAAAGAGAGATTGCAACTAAAACAATAAATATGAAATAAAATTAACATGGCCATGAAAGAAGTACGTTACCACTTTGATCTCACAACTTGTAATGTTGTTGTATCATAAACTTCAATAATTCTCATCTTTTGATTTTCTTCGCTCTTGTACTTAGTCTTCATACTTAGATATAGAATTCCGCTCCTTATGTGTAAGTCTTCAACATGTATATAAAAATCTGCTTATTGTTTGTTGCTTTACTTGGATATGAAATTGAGCTCTTCATTGTATTGTTGCTTGTAAACCTCAAAACGTATTCAACTTTATATTTTGATGTCGCTCCCTTGTTGATGATGATGATGTGTTTCTATGGACTTGTTGTTGGCGAGAGAGAGAATGGAGGTAACTGCAAATCAAACTACAAGAAGGTGGTTTTCTGACGTCATCCTCATGATTGACAAAATTACCACTCAAGAGATCAAAGAGTAAGGCTTAAATTGGTGGGAGGTTGGGTAGCTCACCATTCTACCCGGAATTAACGTATGGTGACACACACTCAAAAGAAATCTCTTTAGTCATTTATAAAAAAAAATCTGGTCTAGTGCCTCGGTTGATATGAAAATGGGTAGTCTCCACTAATGATTGATCAGCAACTCTAATAATGCATTTCTCCCTGCACCTCATTTGCATTACTGGCATGATTAAATCCATTATTTAACACTCCAATTCGTAAGAAATCCGAACGTAGTTCCCTAACACTTCCAAGTTCAGTTATGTCGGCCAGAATTCTCTATGTAAACATACCTAGAAGTATGCTAGTGACTCTAGAATCTCTATAAGTTGGAGGTTTTTATGCAAAAATTTTCAAAACTCAGAAAAAAAAAAAAAAACTAAAAACTCTATATGCAAAATACTCCCCCACACTTAAACTTTACATTGTCCTCAATGTAATTGACTCATCCTAAGTAAAATCAAGGTGGGAAATCAAAATATGATATGAAATGCTAAGAAAAATAAAATACAAAAGATAGAGATACAAAACCAATGGGTTTCCTTCCATTTAGCTCTTAGTTTTACGTCCTCAGCCCGACTTGGCATTCTCCTTACTACTCCTCCAGAGGGAGTACATCATGAAGCTCAATCACGTCCACATTCTCTGTAGGGAAGTTTTCGTAATATGGCTTTAATCTATGGTCGTTTACTTTGAAAATCGTCCCTTTTGTGAGACTAGTAACTTCAACTGCACCATAAGGAAAAACATTAGTAACAACAAAAAGTCCACTCCAACGTGACCTTAGCTTACCAGGAAATAACTTAAGACGAGAATTAAATAGAAGAACTTTTTGGCCCACAATAAAACTCTTTCTAGAAATCATCTTTTCTGGCACTCTCATAAGCATCATTACATATCTCCTCAAGCTCATTAAGTTGTAATTTCCTATGTTTCCCAATAGGTGTCTTGTATGTCGTTCTATACACCCAAAGTGCATCGTTGAGTCTATAACTCCAATCTTTCCATGTTGTGTTAACGGTTTTCTCCAAGATTGACTTGATCTCACGATTTGAAATTTCAGCTTGCCCACTAGTTTGTGGGTGATATGGCGTACCGACCTTGTGATTTATGTTGTACTTCTTTAGAAGAGCATAAAGGATTTCTTGAAATGCGATCCTCCGTCATTGATAACCACTCTTGGTGTACCATGTCTAAAAAAATATATTCCTTCACAAACTCACAAACAAATTGAGAATCATTAGTAGGGGTGGCTTTAGCTTCCACCCATTTTGAAACATAATCCACAACAAGAAGTATATAAAATTTTCCATTCGAATTGACAAAAGGGCCAATAAAATCAATTTCGCACACATCAAATATCTCAACAGTGAGAATTGGTGTGAGTGGAATTTGATTTCGAGCACTTAGATTTCCCGTTCGTTGACATCTATCACAAGATTTACATAAAGCATATGCATCCTCAAATAGGGTAGGCCAATAAAATCCACTCTCAAGGACTTTTAGAGCGGTGCGTTTAAAACCAAAGTGACCACCACATGCATAAGTATGGCAAAAAGATAAAATTGATTGAAATTCAGAGTTTGGTACGCACCTGCGGATAATTTGATCAACACCATATTTCCACAAGTAGGGCTCGTCCCACACATACTGCTTGGCTATTTTCTTAAGATTTAGTTTTTGAAAAGTAGACATTGTACTAGGTACTTGCCTTGTAACCAAATAGTTCACTATATCAGCATACCAAGGTGTTGATTCTTCAATTGAGAAAAGTTGTTCGTCCGGAAAATGATCCTGTAAGGGAAGTTCTTCTTTGGAAACAACAGGTCTACTAAGATGATCAGCAACTGTATTCTCAGCACCTTTCTTATCTCTGATTTCTATATTGAATTCTTGTAGCAAAAGAATCCAACGTATGAGTCTTGGATTGTCCTCCTTCTTTTTCAATAGGTATCGTAGTGCTTCATGATCAGAATATACAATCACATTGGTACCCACCAAATACGCTCTAAATTTTTCTAATGCAAATACTATAGCCAACAACTCTTTCTCAATAGTAGAATAGTTAATTTGAGCATCGTTTAGGGTCCTTGATGCATAATAAATCACTTGTGACCTCTTGTCTACTTTCTGACCCAAAACAGCCCCGATTGCATAATCACTTGCATCACACATTAACTCGAACGGAAAACTCCAGTCAGGTGACTTAATAAATTGGTGCAGCAGTCAACAATTCTTTCAATTTATTAAAGGCATCCTTGCACTCCTGGTCGAAGTTAAAGGCAACCTCCTTTTGCAACAATTTGCACATCGGCATTGAGATTTTGGAGAAATCTTTGATAAACCTCCTATAAAAACCTGCATGACCAAGAAACGAGCGAATTTCCCTCACCGAAGTGGGGTATTGTAAGTTCCTAATCAAGTCTATCTTTGCCTTGTCTACTTCAGTGCTTGAGAGGACACGATGTGGCCAAGTACAATTCCATGGTTTACCATAAACCCAGTTTAAAACAAGATTAGTGTCTATACATCTTTTAAGCAAAAGTTCAAGATTATTTAAACAAATATCAAATGAATCGCCATAAACACTAAAGTCGTCCATAAATACCTCAATGAAGCGTTCCACATAGTCAGAAAATATACTAACCATACACCTCTGAAAAGTGGCAGGCGCATTGCAAAGACCAAACTACATCCGTCTATAGGCAAACATACCAAAAGGACAAGTAAAAGTAGTCTTCTCTTGATCCCCTGGTGCAATAACGATCTGATTGTACCCCGAACAACCGTCCAAAAAGCAATAGTGAGAATGTCCCGCTAACCTCTCTAGCATTTGATCAATGAAAGGAAAAGTAAAGTGATCCTTTCTAGTTTCGGCATTAAGTTTTCGGTAATATATGAAAACTCTCCATCCTGTTTGAACTCTTGTAGGAACTAGTTCATCATCTTGATTTCTAACAATAGTGATACATGATTTCTTAGGCACCACTTGTACAGGACTAACCCATTTGCTGTCAGAAATTGGGTAAATTACCCCCACACTTAGCAATTTGAGGATCTCTTTCTTCATGACCTCCATTATTGGGGGGTTAAGCCTGCGCTGAGCATCACGTACCGGCTTACTATCATCTACCATAAGGATTCTATGCATGCACATTTATGGACTAATGCCTTTTATGTCAGCAATAGTCCAACCAATGGACGTTTTGTGCTCCTTCAGAACCCTAAGTAGACGTTCTTCTTGTATGGCAGTGGGGTTATTTTCAATGATCACCGAAAGATCCTCTTTATCACCCAAGTAAGCATACTTTAAGTGATCGGGAAGAGGCTTCAATTCTATCTTAGGTGCCTGCACAATAGAAGGTAAAGGAACCTCATTAGTTACGGGTAAATAAATATAAGAGATATTACCCGTTCGAGCTTTTTGTAATGTTGTTAAAGCACCACGCATCTGCACTATATCTTTGGCTAAGTCAACGTCCAAATTCGGTTGCCCAAAACGTCCAAATCAATGCTATTTCGCAACACAACTCCAAGTTCATATTCGTTGCTTAAATCAAACATTTGTTGCGCTAACGAATCAATAACATCAATAGAAAAAGCGGAGTGCACATCACTAGGATAACGCATGGCTTCAAATATATTGAAGTGAATGATCTCCTTATCAAACTCCATAGTGAGTGTACCATTTCCAACATTAATCTTCGTCTTTGCAGTTTTCATAAATGGTCTCCCAAGAAGTAACGAAGTAGATGAACAATTATCTCCATTTTGCATATCCACAATGTAGAAATCAACCGGAAATATTAACTGATTCACTTGAACTAACACATCCTCCACGACTCCCGTAGGATATATATTGGACTTGTTTGCCAATTAAATAGTAATCTTTGCTTCTGTTAAAGGTCCAAGATTCAAAGAATCATAAACATCAGCCGACATAACACTTGTTAGAGCATTGCTCGGTCGACCTCACATGCATTGCTATCTCAAGCATGTTTTTCAATGTTAGTGACCAAAACTATAAGTCTTGATTTCTAGTCTACTATAGCTAAGTCTCGGACTAGGATAGAAAGTGTAGTTGAGCTCAAAAACTTTATGGATTCATCATACAAGACGAATATCTACTCAAGGAACCGGTGGAACTTCATCAACAAAAAGGTATGTGGAGACTTGAACTTATATATCACTTACAAGTCTATATACTCTATCTCCTACTCTTTGAGACAAAAGTCGTTTGCTATATAGACTTTGATTATACACACTTGATATTTCGAGCCGAGTATATCTCGCCTATCTATATCCCGAAATATGTGTTGGTAAGCTTTTCGCTTCGATCAAGTTTATCTTTACCTAGTGATGAAAGTCATGATCCGTTTCAATCATCTTGAAAATTGCTTTGACGAGAAATGGTGTAACAAATATATAACGTCCTCTAAGAATGTTTCAATGATTGGAATGAGAGTTTAGATTACATAAACAATGGTGGATATATGCATTGTTGTGGAAACACATATATGTATAAGTCTTATTTCTTGAACCAAAGTTTGCGAACTTTGTTGATCAAGAGAACCGGAAGAATGGCGCAAGCCAAGTCCGCGAACTGCCGAAGTTCTCAAACCCGAGAATTTCTTATGGAGTTGGCAAACTATTTGTGTTAGACTAAGTCCGCGAACCCAGTCCGCAAACCGGCGAAGTTCTCATACCCGAGAATTTCTGCTGGAGTTTGCAAACTCTGCCTGGTAACTTAAGTCCGCGAACCCAGTGTGCGAACTTAAGAAAGTTATATATCTAAATATGATTTCTGAACTTAAATTTAAAAATACTAAGGAATGCAGTTTGCAAACCGTGGATATAAAAGTTCATGAACCGATTCAAGTGAATCAAATCATCTTTGCTTCAATTGTGTCTTGTGTAGTACATGAGATTTCCTTGCAATTGAACAACTCTCTAACTAGTTTGTTTGAAGTTAATTGAACTAGTTATGGTGAAGAAGAACATGGTTGATATGAAATTCTCATATGGCTGACCATTTGGTTGACTATTTTTGAACCAACAAATATACACGTTTGGTTATGGTTACACAAACCTAGAAGCGTATATTTAATTTGTGTATAACAAGCTAAGTTTTCGATCTAACGGTTGAGAAATATTAGCTTGAATATAAATTATGTTTTCATCTAACGGGGAATATTGAATGCTTTGTTACCAAGTAACTTAGATTGCAAACCCTGCTTTGAAAGACTATATAAAGGAGACATCTAGAAATTGGGAAAACTAATCCCCACACCTCTCGTGTGATACTAGTTCGCTTGCTAGAGTCGATTCTCCTTTAACCTTTGGTTTTCTTCTCTAAAACCAGGTTAACGACTTAAAGACTTCATTGGGATTGTGAAGCCAGACCGGTACTACTTTATCGTAGTTGTATGATCTGATCTTGCATCTTCTATCGTACGAGTACAATCGAAACGATTGGCTTGAGATTGATATCTCCGATAGGCAAGATATAAAAGAAATCACAAACATATTCATCTCATTTTTTATGATTCCACGACATCCTCTTCGTTATATACAAGTAAGATTGTTGTGAGGTGATTGATAACTCTAGGCTGTTCTTCGGGAATATAAGACCAGATTATCAATTGGTTCCTGTTCACCTTGATTATATATCAAAAGAAGGAACAAAAACTTTAGGGTTTTTCTGTGGGAGACAGATTGATCCTTTGATAGACTTATCTGTTTGAGAAAAATTTGTTTATTGTTAAGCCTGTGATTTTGGATCGTATCAACTCTTAGTTGTGGGTGAGATCAGCTAAGGGAATCAAGTGCGTAGTATTCAGCTGGGATCAGAGACGTAGGGAGCGCAACTGGACCTTGGATCTGTGGGAGATTGATTTGGGTTCAACTACAGTCCAGTCCGAAGTTAGCTTGGAGTAGGCTAGTGTCTGTAGTGGCTTAATACAGTGTGTGTTCAATCTAGAGTAGGTCCCGGGGTTTTTCTGCATCTTCCATTTCCTCGTTAACAAAATTCCGGTGTGTGTTATTTATATTTCTGCATTATATTGTTTATCTTTATAATTGAAATAATACAGGTTGTGCATTTAGATCATCAATTAGAATAATCCAACCTTTGGTTGTTGATTTTCATTTATTGATCCTTGGATATTGGTCTTTGGGACCATCCAAGTTATTCCTTGTATTTGACAAAGACTCGTTGATTGTTATTAGGTTGAGTAAAGATCAAATCAAGATAGAGATATTAACTCCTCGATATACTTTAATCTAGATTGAGTCTGACTGTCTAGTTGATTTTCTAGCAAAGTATATTGGAGTTAGTCCATACATATTGCTAAGCGAAATATTGGGTGGTGGTGTTAGAACCCCGCTTTTTCAACACTTATGGATGATCCCAAATCAAGCAAAGCACGCTCGAATCGACGATTACCAATAGTAATTGGCACTGTGAAGCCACTCGGATCTTCACACTTTGCAGGCATCTTCCTTAATGACATAGCTGTAGAACTTTCGCCCACTTGAGTAATTTGATTAGAAATCAACCTATCCTTCCTTGTGCACAAGTCCTTCAAAACCTTAGCATACCTGGTACAGTTCTGATGGCCTCAATAAATGGAATGTTGATTTGTATCTTATCTCCTTATCTTGAGCTTGCTTCTTGATTTGGAAAAACGACTAGGGAAAGGAGGTGGTATGGTAAAAGTGGGACCGTATCCTTAGGTTGGCCGGTAGGGGTTGGCTTTTCTTTTGGTACGGTTTCCGCATATACTTCCTTTTCAATGTCTTCATTAACCACTTCTTGTTGCTTTGGCTCTTCCGTTTGTTTCCCACTTCTTAAAGTTATTGCATTAACGTGCTCTCTTGGATTCACAAAAGGTTGTGATGGAAACTTTGTCAAAGCTTGTGCTTTCATTTGATTCATATTTGTGGCCAACTGTCCCATCCGAGTTTGTAAATCTCTGATAGCGTTATCATTTTTTAACTGATTTTGATCGGATTTCTGTTGACTTTGTTGAAACATGGAGATGAGCATGTCTAACTTAGATTCTTCAGTTGGAGGTTTTTGTTGTGGTTGAAATTGTTGTTGAAAACTACCTTGTCTTGCATATGGATTAGGAGATGCGGCTTGCTTGTTCCCATAAATAAAATTTGGGTGATCTTTCCCACCGGGATTATAAGTATTTGAGTATGGATCATACCTTTTCCTCTTATTAGGAAATATAGCATTCACCTCGGCTTCCTCTTCGTATGAAGGAATGATTACCACAGCCATTCTTTGGACTACCTTCTCTATGTTGTTCATTTTTTGCTCGGACTGTGAAATTTCTTCTTCTCGCTGACTCTTCTAACATTCGAATTATTTCTTGTGTAGAATTCTTGAGCATTCGAAGCCATACTCTCAATCAAACTAGTTGCCTGCGTGATTGTCTTCTCAGTAAGTAAACTACCAGCAGCTGCATCAATCAAATTACGTTGCTCCAGAAGTAATCCTTCATAAAAATATTGAATGATGAGTGTTGGAGATATGTTATGGTGAGGACATCTTGCCACCAATTTTTTTTACCAATCTCAGTATTCATAAAGAGACTCCCCAGTAATCTGAAGAATACCACTAATCTCTTTACGAACAGAGGTTGCCTTTGAAGCAGGAAAATATTTCTCCGAAAATAGCTTCTTCATCTCGGTCCATGTTGTAATACTCCATGGACGAAGGTAATACAACCATTCTTCTGCTGAATCTATTAAATAGAATTGAAAAGCTTGCAACAACGTTGTATCACTTTCTTCGGAACTTTGCCTTAGACTTGTCATCTTCTGTTGAAATTGTCGAAGATGACGATTCGGATCTTCACCTGGAAGTCCCTTGAACTTTGGTAGATGATGAAGTAGATTTGATTTCAGCTCCACTTGGTTAGTGATCGTAATACACAGCAGTTGCGAATCTAAGCATGGAGATGTCAACTCTCGCAACTTTCTCTCCGGAGGCGGAGGTGGTAGAGGATTTGTACCGTCGTTCACCATTGTTGATGTAGAAGGTTCCTCTTGCAACTTTGGACGTGCTTGTAGTATCGTTCCCTTTCGAGTTTGAATTCCGCACCTCGGGTAATCCCAATCCTTTGATGCCAGAGATTAAGTACCTAAAACAAATATCTAAAAACAAAGTTAAAAACTAAAACAACATAAAACTAAAAGAAACAACTAAAGATACTGACTGCTCCCTGGCAGCGGCGCCAAAATTTGTTTCGCGTCGTAGGTGCACAAATTAATTCCCTTTTCTTCTACTTTACTAATGAAAAATATAGCAGTAAATAAGGTTCGTTTCCACAAAGAGGAGGGAGTTTTAGTTGTCAAAAATGTCACAAAGGGATATTGTTTTGAATTTAGAAACGAAATAAATAACAAAGCAACAAAAGTAATTAAGTTGCAAGCAGTAGAGAGAAATATGATCAGGGAATCCTTCTTCGTTACTAAATAGTCATCAAAGTAGCATATTCATCTATTCTTTATCATTTACAGATTATTATCAGTCGTAGGAAAGCAGCTAGCGCAGTGCAATCCTCAAAATTCCTTAAGTCACTGGACATCGAAGCGCTCGAATGCCAGATTCTATTCTCTAAACCACCTAGAAGTGGCGCACTCTAAGTGTAATTTGGTTGAATGCTTTATATTTTGTGAATTTAGGTCAATTCTAGTAGTTGAACTCTTAGCGCAAGGTTCACTTTCTAGTGTTGTTTTTACTTGTGATTGCTCCACAGAATCCCTCTGCAAGGTTTCGCAATTTCTACTTGTGTAGAGAATTATTCAATAATTACGGATATCCTGATTCTTTACTAGCATTAGGTTAACTAATAAACTAGTTCAGTTGGCCACCTAAACAATTTATCAATTAAACATAAATTAATTATTGTAAAAACAAACAATAATCATGTGAAGAGTTAAAATAGATTTATATGCTAAATTGAATCATATATTAGAACTTAGAATTCATCCCCAATCACTAAGAAGTTTATCTACTCATGGTACTAACAAAACTCATGAGTTTCATATGATAAAAGTAAGAGAAATAATTACCGTGATGAAAATAGCTTCAAAGCCCTAGGTTTTTCCTCTTGTGTTGTCATCCCAAAAGCTTGATGAAAGGTTAAAAGATATCTAAAAATATTAGAAAAGTCTACAGTACCCAAGTATAGGTGCACCCATGTCTCGAATCCTGTGCAAAACGGTTGCCATAGCCAAAACATGGCCAAACTCGTGTAAAATAGCAAAACCCCACGTCCATAGCTTTTATGGGTTTCGAATGAAAAGTAAAGCCCAGCCCAATCCAAATTCTCAGCTTCATTTATCTTGTCAGTTTCTGGAGACTGACAGCTCATTTTTCTTCTCTTATTATGGCCAGAATATCCTATACGTAACTTCTCTTGTAACTTTCCCTCGGAATCTTCTTTTCACACACGGCTGGGTTTTCCAGACGCAAACTCTCCTGGAACTTTTGGCTTACTTTCTTTTCCTTTCAATCACAGATGGGTTTTCCATACGTAATTTGTCCTGGATGTTTTCTACTTTTCTAAAGAGTAATCACGGCTAGGACTTCCATATGTAATTTGTCCAGGATGTTTTCCAGCCAAACCAATTCATCTCCCATATTTTCTCCCTGTCAGCCTTCCTAAACGAGACAATCTCGTTTTCTTTTCTCACTCAGACTCCACTGCTATGCTCAGTCAACACCGGTTCTTCTCTTGAGTTCTCTACAACAATGACATACTCGAGCTCTCCCTGCCATTACCAGCATCTAACATAGACCACCATTGTTTCTCCTTCGCCTAAAACCAACTCCAGTTTCTACCATGGCAGCAATGTCATTCTCTTCATCAGTCTATAACCATCACTGATATAACAGCACACCAAACTCCAACTCGAGCGAAAAATCACCATCTTGATCATCAGCATCACTGTTAATGGAAGCAACCATCATTCTTCATCATTATCCGTTGCCATGACCACAACTGTGATCATCCAACTTCCATAGCTTAATGCTTCAAAAAAAAAAAAAATCCATAGCTTCCATCGATGGCAGAAGCTACTCGTCTGCATCTCTGCTATGCTGCCATCATACTCCTTCGAACACCATCATCAGCCAACACCTACAGCGTCATTGATCAAACTAGCATCATCACTGCCAACTCCATCGGTAATGGCAGCAGCACCTTCATCTTCTCCATCACATCTCCATTAACCAGCAACCGTGAACAAGACCACCGTGCTGATCGTTTTCATTTTGTTTCGAGCACCAACCCAAACTCCATCTCAGTCATCATGCCAAGCTCCGAGAACTGAGCTAACCAACCCTGTTACGTACAGCCGACACTTCTCCAATGAAGAAGATGAAGTGCCCGTTCAGCTTTTTCCATAAGTCTTGGATTTCCCGAATAATCCAATGGGTGCCTTTAAAATTTTATTTTCAATTGTCAGTCTCGGAAGTCTGACAGCTTAGTTTTTTGTACCGCTGATGCCCTGAGTAATGTAAGCGGTTGCCGTTATAAATTCTGTGCCTTTGCAAAATTCCGCAACTTTGACTCACTTCAAACGCTTGTAATTTCTTCATACAATATCGGAATGACTCCACTCTTTTGCCGTTGGCTTCGTCTTTTCGTCCTCTTCAAGGTGATATAAAGTACTCCTAGGTTCAAACGAGTTTCACTTGGTCTTTGGCCCTTCTCTTCTTGTAGCTAACTTTTTATTGCACAATTAAGTGTCATTTCACTTCTTTTGGATGATTCACCAATTAAAACAAATAAAATGGAAAATAAGAGTAATATAACATAGAATACAAGAAATACAGCTAAAATTAGTATGGAATGGACACTAAAATCATGTAAATAAAGCACTTATCGGCCATGTGCTTCTATCGATAATCTTTTTTGTCTCAGCGGGTATTGTAAAATTTGAGCCGGTACCACCTTTTTCACATATTATTTATTATTCTACTTCGAAAAGGATGTCTTTAAGTTCCATATCCACAAATCCACTCTTCTACTAATGATTTGTTTATCACTCTCAAGCTTCTTGTACCAAAATTACCAAAAGACTCATGCTTGCAGACTTTCTTCCGAGCCACCCAACTCAATTGTATATCAATTTTATCCTCTCCCCATAATAATTTATACATTGTTTTAGGAGAATTATAGATGAAACAGAAAAAGATAATAGGAAGGAGAAGAACAATCTTATTAGGAGATTAGAATAGAAGCATTACATTGTATCCTTTATATACAAACCTAATTATCTACTTGGACTGCACATCCATGGGTCGTAGGCCCTGTAACACCCCCCCCCCCCCCCCC